>NW_023276919.1:5361316-5496639 GCF_003668045.3 Cricetulus griseus | reverse complement strand
TCAGAGTACTAAACAGCATGCTAAACAATACTGCAATAGAAAAATTAAAGTGCTTTTTTATTGTCCTAAAAGTATCCTTTGTTTGCCAAAATGTGATTGCTTTCAGCCAAGTCACTTCTACCATGAAGATGTTGCTGATGTTTACCAAATTTAAGTCTTTTGAAACCCAAAGAAATGGTGTAAATTCCAGATAGCTGAATCCTTCCAATTCAGACAGTTTCAAAGATTCACTCCAGATAAATAGTATCCAGCCATTTCGTGGACCCCAACTCCCTCCTCATCTGGAACCTCTTCCTCAGGAAACCCTCTCTCATCTGACCATCCTCTCCTCTGATAACAGGACTTCAGAAAGATTTTTGTTACTAAACTTAACCTCATCTCCTACACTGCTGAAATCTGGCAAGGTCAAAGAAGCACCAGAATGTGCCACACAGTCTGGATAGTGGGGGAGCAACCAGATACTTCAGGAATTGGTAGTACCCCAACATTCTTTAGTCTCCCCAAATGGCTGAAGCCCCCTATATCAGCAGGAAGCAGTCAGGAGAACTCAACATCCTAATTCCCCACACTTCCAAGTCTAACACTCCAACTTTAATAGTCAGTGAAGGTGGGGATGAGGTCCTGGCAACAGGCTGGCCTACCCTGGTTATATGGCAGGATGCACTCAGGTGTTATTCTTGTCAGCCCAAGGTTACATGGTTACTAAGTCTGCAGGCAGGTTTAAAGTACACCTTTAAAGACAGATGCTGACTAACACATGCTCACTTATTTTCTTTCTCTTTGGCTCTTTCTCTCTTATCTTCCTCTTCCTTGCTGCTCTTTCTCTCTGCCCTTGCTCTTACCTTCTTCATCTCTTCTCCTGTCTCCCCCACTCTCCCTCTACCACCCTTTCAGAAACACTATGGTTGATGGACTCTGTGATTTGTGTTCCATTGCTCAGGGTTTCATCTCCATAGCAATCTTTCCTCTTCCACATAAACCAAAGACCATCACTGGAGCAGTGAAAACCAGGGAGGCTCTCTCAGTGAGCTATCTGCCCACGCATGCTCCTTCGAGCAGGATACCTCAGAGATCTTTTTCTCAGACCAACCAACCGATTAAATACCACAGGTCGGTATGTTTCCCAAGGATGAGGTCCAATACCACATTCAGCTTTAAGCCTTTGGCACTTTCTTCCTACTGCTTTTCAGACACCTATTTTTCTGTGACTTTTCAGGAAATTTCTTTCTGCCCTGGGCTGTGAATTCAGCCTGACTCCGAGTTTTGAGATTGTTACTATCTAGGTTCCTTCGTCCTCGCTCATGGGAACTACATCTTTTGTTTAAAGGATCCTTCTGGTTACTGTTACCGTTGAAAAAATGTTCAAAGACTTTTGTGGATGAACGTCAACTTCCTTGCAAAGTACAAAAATGGACAAAGAAACTGAAAAGACTCACATTTACCCAACAATATATGAGTTTTCCATTGTTAGCTTCCTCCAGCAAGGTTTAAATTCCACTTAATGTATAATTGTATAATTGGACCGCAGCTACTTGGTTGCAGGAGATGACATCTCCATCAGGACAGAGTTCATTAGGCAAAGACCTTGTCCTCCATGAGTGGGGTGGGAGCCTTGAGAGCTGTACCTGGTATGCACTGGTCTCACCCTACAATGATCCTTGGTATGTCTTTCTGTCTGTCTGTCTCATTCTCTCTCTATGTCTCAATGTCTCTATCTTGCGTGTCTTTGTCTCTCATCTCTGCAGCCTGAGTGTGATCCTGAAACTCTACCTGCTCTCACTTCACCTGCCTACTACACTGAGTCTTTCTTTCTGTCTTTGTCTCTGTCTCTGTCTGCTTGTGATACTCCAGTACTACTCTTGGTCAATACTGTGTCTTTTTCTGTTTCTCTCTCTGTCTGTCTCTCTTTTCCTGTGACTCTGTATCACAATTTCTCTCACTGTCTCTCAATATCTCTTTCTCTCTGTTTTATCTCTGAAGCCTAGGTGAAAACCTGAAGCTGTACCTGGTCTGGACTTGTCTCCACCTGAACTGAGCCTTGATCTGTCTGTCTCTGTCTGTCTCTGTCTCTTTGTCTCAGTCTGTATGTGTATGTCTCTCACTGTCGCTGTCTCTTTGTCTCTGTCTCTGTCTATGCATCCCGGGTTAGAGCCTGTACCTATTAATTAATTTGTACAACAGACCACTTCCTGAACATAACATTAGCACAGACTCTCAGATTGACGTTTCAGTAATGGGGCCTCCTGAAACTGAGAATATTCTGTAAGCCAAATACACAGTCAACAAGACAAGACAGCAGCTCACAGACTGGGAAAAATATCTTCACCATCCCCACATCTAGGCAGTTTCTAAAATATCCAAAGAACTGAATAAACTAGTCACTAAATCACGAAACAATGCAATTAAAAAGTGGGGTATAGAACTATTATAGAATACACAATATGGATGATTAAATCTACTAATAATAGACATGCACATATCCTTTACGAGCTATACTTAGTGAGATTAGATTCCCTCATGTTGATTAACATTTCCAGTTGCTTGGAAATGCCCAAAACTTTTGTGTACATTGCTGTCATCTGTTGAGGTCTAGGAGACCCAAGTGAGATCTACCTGGCCGGTCCAAGGAAGGAACAAACAGATACTCCAGGATGTGCTGGTACAACAACATTCTCAGGACCCCAATGCCCTCTTCAGCAGGATGCAATCTAGAGAACTTGATATCCTTATTCCCTAAATTGCCATTTTAAAAGCCCCAACAATAAGTATTCAGTGAATGTAAGAATGAAATGTGCAGGCATCAGGCTGGCCTGTACAGGGCACCTGGCATTATACACTCACTCAGGCAGTAGTCTGTTCAGTCCAGCTTTCAGGATTACTAAGTGTGCAGGCCGCTTTAAAACACCCAGGTAAAAGCCAGAGCCCGACTCACATATGTTCTCTAAGTCTCTCTCTCCCTCTCTCTCCCTCTCTCTCTCTCTGTCTCTCTCTGTCTCTGTCTCTCTCTCTCTCTCTCTCTCTCTCTCTCTCTCTCTCTCTCTCTCTCTCCTTTCTTTCTGTCTCCCTCGCTCTGTCACCTTCCAGTTCCTATCTGCTACCTACTCTTTGCTATGTCTCTGACACTCTTGGTCTTTTCTCCTCTCTAACCAACTCACCTCTCGAAACCTGTCTGAAATCTCAAATCAAGTACTTTAATAGGTAGATTTTCCATTGCTCAGTGTTCAGTTTCTATTTTGTACTTTCCCCTTCAATGTATACAAAAGACCAACACAATGCCTGAGAAAACTCTGGAGGGCCTCTCTCTGTGACCTCTCCCCATGCCCATGGTTTAATAATTGGGAAGCTGCAGAGATCATTCTTTTGGACTGAAAAAACTGTGAGACACCCCTTCAGGTCGGTGTTTATGCCAAGGATGAGGTTCAACACCACATTCGCTGAATCATTGGTGTTCTCAGGATTATGCCTTCGGCAATTTCTTCCCTGCAATAATAGGTATTCTGGGTCGACTTGAATGTTCATTCATTTTGTTCTGCCTTTGCCCATGAGTTCAAGCTGACTCTGAGTTCTGAGATTAGGAGTACAAACACTTTTACGGCCCAACCCAGGGGAAATACATCTTATGATTGAGGCATACATCCGGTTACTGTTACCTAAGAAAAACTGTTCAAATGCTTTTAAGGAGGAATGTCCTTAAGGAATATTCCCCAGGTTGTGCATTAATGGACTAACAAAATGAAAAGACACACATTACTGATGGAAATTTGAGTTTGAGCTTCTTCCAGGAAGGTTTAAATTCCATATCTTAGATTAGATTGAAGGATCATTGGAATCCAGGTACTTCATTGCATCAAATGATGTCAGAAGCAACAGAGTTCATGGGGCAGAGACAACACAGTCTTTGAGTATGAGAGGACCCGCCCTTGGACGTGGTATTCACATATCTCAGCCTACACTAAGCTTTGGTTTGTCTGTGTGTATCTCTGTCTGTATATCTGAATTTTCAACTCTAATTCTCTATCACTCTCTGTCACTGTCTCTCTGTGTATGTCCCTTCACACTGGTGGGCTGCCCGATACGCCTCTACCAGAATTGCACTGGAATTCCCTGCTAGCTGTGTCCCCTCTCTGTCTCTCTGTCTCTCTCTTGATCTCACTCTCTCCCAATCTCTCACTCTTTCTCTGGCCTTCTGTCTTTCCCTCTGCATCCTGGATGAATACCAGCAGCTCTGGACTTGCTTAAGACTGTTATCTACCATTTCTAATCCTTTTGTATCTCTGTCTTTATGAGTCTCCCTTGATGTGTGTGTTTCTCTCTCTCTGTTAGAGTTTTGAAGAGCATGTTAAACCACTCTAAAATGGCAAAATTAAGGAGTTTTTTATTGTCCTATAGATTCCCTTCTTTTTTAAACATGTGAATGCTTTCAGCCAAGTTGCTTGTATCAAAAGAAGGCAGGTAATGTGTCTCCAATTTTTGTTTTAGGGTCACCCAATGTTTTCTTGCAATTTCCAGTGAGCTAAATGGCACCCATGCAAACAGGTCCAAAGATCCATTCCAGATAACTAGTATTCATTCCCACAATGATCCCAGATTCCTCTCCTCTTCATCTGGTACCTTTCCCGGGTAAAACCCCCCATCATTTAACCATGCAACCCTCTGTCACCTGGACTTAAGAAATATTTTGTCTTCTAAATTTAACCTCATCTCATATACTGCTGACATCTGTCAAGCCCTAGGAAGCCCAAGACTGAGTCAAACATTCTGGAAATACATGGAAGAACAGATACTCCAGGCAGTGTTAGTACCCCAATATTCTCAGTGCCCCCAAATATGTTCAATGCCATTTCATCAAAAAGAAGCAGTCTTGAAAACTCGACATCATTATTCCCAAAGTTTCCTAGTTTAAGACCCCAAATTTCCATAATAAATGAAGGTGGGAATGATGATCCTGCCATCTGTCCTGCCCATGAAACCTGGAAGGGTGCACTCACCCAGTAAGTACTCTTTACAGTCCAGGGTTCCATGGTTAATAAGTTTGCAGGCAGTGGTATAGGACACTTTAAAAGTCAGATACCTATCCACATTAATGCATTAGTCTCTCTGTCACTTTCCAATGCCTCTCTGCTATCTTCTCTCTGGTATCTCCCTATGACCCTCTTCATCTCTTCCCCTGTCTCCCCCGCTCACCCTCTCCACCAATGTCAGAAAATCTAAAGTTCGTGGACATTCTAAGATTCCTATAACATTGCTCAGGATTCCTTCTTCATAGCGAGCTTTCCCCTTACAGGTAAACAAATGACCAACTATGGAGCTGTGAAAGCAATGGAGGCTCTCTCTCTGTGAACTCTCTTCATACCCAGGCTCAGTAGAGTGGGACATCGCAGAGATGTGTTCTGGAGCTGACCAAATGCCAAAACACCCCATGAGGACAGTGTGTTTCCCAAGATGAGTTCCACCACCACATTTGCTGAATCACCTGTGGGTTTGGGAGTTAATTCTCTTACGACTTTGGGAGTTTCTTCTCTCCATTCTCTCTTTCACGAATCACTCCTTCATCTGTCCATTCACCAATCTGATACAGGACTTCAGAACACTTTTATTTCTAAACCTAACTTCATCTCCTACACTGCTGACATAAGGTGAAGTATTGGAGGCCCGAGTGAGTGCTACCTGTCCTTTGCAAGGAAGTTTCAGACAGATACTCCAGGATGTGGTAGTACCACAACATTCTCAGGTCCCCAATAATGGTTAATGCCCTACTTCAGCAGGATGCAATCTTGAGAACTCGATATGCTTTATCTAAATTGCCATTTCTAACACCCCAAAATTCAGTATTCAGGGAAAGTAGGAAGGAAAGGTGCAGGCATCAAACTGGCCTGTCCAAGGCACCTGGCATGATGCACTCACTCAGGCAGTACTCTGTTCAGTCCAGCTTTCAATGTTTCTAAGTCTACAGGCAGCTTTCATGGACCACGTTAAAAGGCAGATGCAGACACACTTATGCTCTCTCTCTCTCTCTCTCTCTCTCTCTCTCTCTCTCTCTCTCTCTCTGTCTCTGCCTTTCATCTTCCATTTCCTATCTGCTATCTGCTCTTTGCTATTTCTCTGACCCTCTTCACATCTTCTCCTCTCTTCTCAACTCACTCTCTCCTACCCTGTCTGATGTCCGTGGTTCATGGAATTCCATAGGTAGGTTTTCCCTTGCTCAGTGTTCAGTTTCCATTTGGTTCTTTCCCCTTCAACGTGCACAAAACACCAACAGTATTGCTGAGAAAGCCATGGAGGGTCTCTCTCTGTCATCTCTCACAGTGGCCATGCTTGGATGAGCAGGAATCTGCAGAGATCTTTTTCTCAGACTGACCAAACAGTGAGAAACCCCTTTAGTTTGGTATGTATGCCAAGGCTGAGTTCCAACACCACATTCGCTGAAACATTTGTGTTTTCAGCATTATGACTTCGGAAGTTTCTTCCCTCCAATATTAGGTATTCTGCGTCATCTTGAATGTTCAGGCATTTTGTTCTGCCCTTGCCGATGACTTCATGCTGACTCTGAATTCTGAGGTCGGGAGTACTAAGCCTTTTGGTCCTGGCCCATGGGAAATCCATCTTATTATTAAGGCATCCTTCAGGTTAATGTAACTTTAGAAAAACTGTTCAAATGCTTCAATGGAGGAATGTCAAACACCCCTGGATGTTCATTTATGGACTAAAAAAATAAAAAGACACACATTACTGAATTAAATTTGAGTTTTGGATGGTAGCTTATTTCTGGAAGATTTAAATTATGTATCTTAAAATAGATTGAAGGATCATTGGACTGCAGATACTTTGGTGTACCAAATGATGTCAGAAGCATGACAGACTATATGAGGCAGAGACAGCATCATCCTTGAATATGATAGGACCCACCCGTGAACCTTGTATACACATATCTCTGCCTACACGAACTTTTGGTTTTTCTGTTTGTCTCTCTGTCGGTTGTTTGAATTTTCATCTCTCTCTATCACTCACTGTCACTCTCTCTGTGTGTATGTCCCTTAACCCTCATTGTCTGCTATAAATCTACCTGAATTGAACTGCACCTGCCTTCTAACTGAGCCTCTCTCTGTCTCTCTTTCTCTTTCTTTATCTATCACTCTGCCTCTCTCCCAGTGTCTTACACTCTCTCTGTCCATTCTTTTCTTCAGCAAACTGGACGAATACAGGTAGCTCTGGAATTGCTCAGGAATGTACTCTACCAATGCTATCCTTTTGTCTCTGTCTGTATGTGTCTCCCTTGCAGTCTGTGTTTCTCTCTCTATCTGTCACAGTATTGAAGAGCATGATAACCACAGTAGAATAGGAACTTAAAGGTGCTTTTTTACTGTGCTATTGATACACTTCTTTTTCAAACATGTGAATGCTTTCAGCCAAGGTGCTTGTATCAAAAAAGCCAGGTGATATGGCTCCAATTTATGTTACTGGCAAACTCAAAGTTTTCCTGTAAGTTCCAGGGAAGTGAATGTGACCCATGCAAAGAGGTCCAAAGATTCACTCCAGATAAATAATATTCATTCCATCAATGATCCCAGATTCCTCTCCTAAACATCTTGTACCTATTCTTTAGAAAAACCTCCATCATATGACCATGCAAACCTCTGTCTCAAGGAGTTAAGTAATAATTTGTTTTCTAAACTTAACTTCATCTCCTCTGCTTCTGACATCTACAGAGGTGTAAGATTCTCAAGACAGAGCCACACATTCTGGAAAGCCCTGAGGCAACCAGGTTCTCCAGGATATGATAGTACCCCATTATTCTCAGGGCACCCAAAGCTGGTCAATGCCATTTCTTCGAAAAGAATCAGACTTGAGAACTCCACATCGTTATTCCCAATGTTGCCAAGCTTAAGACCCCAAATTTCCATGATAAATGAAGATGGGAATGAAGGTCTTGGCATCTGTACTGCCCACGAAACCCAGAAGGGTGCACTCACTCAGTCAGGATTCTGTTCAGTCCAGGAATCCATGGGTAATAATTCTGCAGACAGGTTTATAGGTCCCTTTAAAAGACAGATCGCTACCCACAGCTAATGCATTATTCTCTCGGTCACTATCCAAGTCCACTCTGGTATCTTCTCTCTGGTATCTTCCTTTGAACCTCTTCATATCTTCTCATGTCTCCCCAACTCACCCTCTCCAACCATGTCAGAAAATCTAAAGTTCAGGGACATTCTAAGATTCCTGTGCCATTGCTCAGGGATTCCGTCTCCATAGCGAGCTTTCCCCTTCCAGGTAATCAAATGAACAACTCTGGAGCAGTAAAAGCCATGGAGGCTCTCTGTCTCTGGGAACACTATTCATACCCAGGTTCAGTTGATCTGGACATTGCAGTTATTTTCTGGAGCTGAACAAATGCTGAAACACCCCACGAAGGCAGTGTGTTTCCCAAGGAAGACGTTCATCAAAGCATTGGCTGAATCTCCTTTGAGTGTCAGACTCATGAAATTGGGAGTTTCAACCTTTCCCTGCTCAGACCCCTGTGTTGAGTCAAAGTTTCGGGCTTTTTTTGTTCCACAATGGTCGATGAATTAATATAATGACACTATCTTCTGAGATGTTGGGTACCGTGCCTCCTTCAACCACCCCCATTGGTAGTGCATATTATGTTTGAGGGAATCTAGCTGCTACTGTTACCGCGGAAAAACTGTTCAATGACATTTTGTGGAACAATATCAAATACCCTAAGAAGTACATAAATGGACTAAGAGAACGAAAGGAATCACATTACTGTGAAAAAGATGAGTTTTCCATGGTTAGCTTCTTCAGGAATGTTTAAATTCCAGTTGCTAGATTAGTTTGAAAGATCTTGTGACTGCATCTACTTGGGTGAAAGAGATGATGTCAGCAGCAGGAATGATTTCATTAAGCAGAGACACCTTCTTCCATGAATATGTTGGTAGCCAACCTCTGGATGATTAATGTACTTATCCAAGCCTACATTAAGCCTTGGACTTTCTGTGTGTCTATCTGTCATATCATTCTCTAACTGTCTCTCTAGCACTCACTGTCTCTGTCTCTGTTTCTATCTCTGTGTATCTCTGTCTCTCAGTGTCTGTGTCTCTCTGTATATGTCTCTACACCATGGGTGGGAGTCTATATTTCTAACTGCTTCGTAATGTGTTTGACTACTACCCTAAGCCAAAGCCTCTGTATCTCTCACTGTCTAGTCCATGGTTTTTGCATCAGCACCCTGGGTGAATACCAGAAGCTGTCTTGTTCTGAACTGGTCTCCACCTAAACTGAGCTATTATGTGTCTGTTTGTATGTGTTCTGTTCTCTCTTTCTCTCTTCTCTCTCTCTCTCTCTCTCTCTCTCTCTCTCTCTCTCTGTGTGTGTGTGTGTGTGTGTGTGTGTGTGTGTGTTTATTTGTGTGTTTGTGTGTTTGTGTGTTTGTGTGAGGGGTGGTGGGGGGTCTATCTGTCTCTCTGCCTGAGTACTGAAGAGCATGCTAAAATTCTCTACAATGGCAAAATTAAGGTCCATGGTGCTAAAAGGGACCCATGCAAACAGGTCCAAGGATGCACTCCAGAAAAATAGAATTCAGCCTTTCTAGGAACCCAGATTCCTTTCTTCATCATGTGGGATCTCTCTTTCGTGAATTACCTCATCATCTGTCTTATCACTTCTCTGATACCAGGACTTCAGAAACACTTTTGTTTCTAAACTTAACTTCATATCCTACACTGCTGACGTTTGTTGAGTTCTTGGAGAGCCGAGTGAGTGCTACCTGGCCTGTACAAGGAAGGAACAGACTGATTTTCCAGGATTTCGTGCAATGGCAACATTCTTAGGTCCGCAATGATTGTCCATGCACTACTGAAGAAGGTTGCAATCTTGAGAAATCTATATCCATATTCCCTAAATTGTCATTTCTAAAACCCAACATACAGTATTCAGGGAAAGTGGGAATGAAAGGTGCATGCATCAAGCTGGCCTGTCCTTGGCACCTGGTTTGATGCACTCACTCAGGCAGTCCTCTGTCAATCCAGGCTTCCATGGTTACTAAGTCTGCAAGCAGCTTTAAAGGACCCTGTTAAAAGACACCTCCCGGCCCACTTGGCCTCTCTTATATTCTCTCTCTCTCTCTCTCTCTCTCTCTCTCTCTCTCTCTCTCTCTCTCTCTCTCTCTCCCAGTCTCTCACCATCTCTCTGGCCTTCTGTCTTTGACTCTGCAAGGTGGATGAATAGAAGCAGTTCTGGATTTGCTCAGGACTATTCTCTATGAAATATTATCCTTTTGTGTGTCTGTTTGCATGTGTTTATCTTGCTGTGTGTGTTTCTTTCTCTGTCAGAGTATAGAAGAGCATGCCAAACCACTGTAAAATGGTAAAATAAAGGTGATTTTTGTCCTATAGATACACTTCTTTTCAAACATGTGAATGCTTTCAGTCAATTTGCTGGTATCAAAATAGGCAGCTGATGTGTCTCCAATTCATGTTTTTGGCCAACCCAAATTGTTCATGTAATTTCCAGTGAGCTGAAAGGGACCCATGCAAAAAGGTTCAAAGATTCATTCCAGATAAATATATTCAGCCTCCCAGTGTTCTGAGATTCCTCTCTTCCTCATCTGTTATTTCCCTGGGAAAACCCTCCTTCATCAGACACTGCAACCCTCTGTTACCAGGACATAAGAAATATTTTGTTTTCTAAACTTAACCTCATCTCCTAAAGTGCTGACATCCCAAGACAGTGACACACATTCTGGAAATTCTTGGAGCAACCAGGGACTCCAGTATGTGGTAGTACCCCACTATTCCTAGGGCCCTGAAAGTTGGTCAATGCCATTTCATCACAAAGAAGTAGTCTTGAGTACTCGACATTGTTATCCCAATGTGGCCATGTCTAAGACCCCAAATTTCCAAAATAAATTAAGGTGGGAATGTAGGTCCTGGCATCTGTATACCTGCCCATGATATTTGTAACTCTGCACTCACTCAGCAAGATCTCTGTTCAGTCCAGGGTTCCATGGGTAATAAGTCTGCATGCAGGGTAATAGGACACTGCAAATGACAGATCTCTTCCCACAACTGATTTATTATTCTCACTGTAACCTTCCAATTAGTCTCTGCTTTCTTCTCTCTGTTTTCTTTCTCTGACGCACTTCATCTCTTCTCCTGTCTCCCCCCTCACCCTCTCCAACCATGTCAGAAAAAATAAAGTTCATGGACATTATAAGATTCATGGTCCATTGCTCAGGGTTCCCTCTCCATACAGTGCTTTCCCTTTCCACGTAAACAAATGACCATCTCTGGTGCTGTGAAAGCCATAGAGGCTCGCTCTCTGTGAACTCTCTGCATACCCATCTTCGGTTGAGCAATACATTGCATCGACCTTTTTCTGGTATTGATCAAGCATTGAAATACCCCATGAAGTCAGGGTGAATCCCAAGGAAAAGATCTAACACCACATTTGCTGAATCACCTGTGTGTATCAGATTCACAACTTTGGGAGTTTCTTTGCTCCACTTTTCTGACCCCTGCATCATCTAATTGGTTCGGGCACTATTTGTTCCACAATTGTTGATGTGTTAAGGCTGACTCTGTCTTCTGAGATGTTGGGTACTGAGCATCCTTCAGCCCCCTCCATGGGAATTACATCTTATGTTTAAGGGAATCTAGATGCTACTGTTACCATGGAAAAACCGTTCAATGTTGTTCGGCAATGGGCTCTGAAATGCCGAAGCCCAGTGGCATTTTTGCATCCATATGGTGGCCCAGGATCGACAGACAGCAAGTTCTACTCTGGGATCTGACACACCGAGAACCAGTGGCAATTCTGTGTCCTTTTGCTGGCCCAGATAGGCCAGGTGATGTTTCTGGTTCTATTCATTGTCATTGCTTAGAGTCATCTAACACCAGTGATTTGTGCACTGGTCAAGGGGTATTTCTGCTTCCTGTTGTAGTCACTGGTTAGAGCCATCTGACACCAGTGATCTGTGCATGGGATCCAAGTTTTGCAGTGATTTCCCACATAGCAAGACACTGGCAATTCTGTGTCTTTCTCTGGCCCTGGTGGCCAGGCGATGTTTCTGGTTCCATTCGACGTCACTGGTTAGAGTCATCTGATGCCAGTGATCATGGCTGCTGATCAAAGATCGGCTCTGGGCTCAGATATGATGATGCTTGTGGCAGGTCTGAATCCATATAGTAGCTCAGGATTCGAGTTCGTCAACAGCCTCCAAAACACAGAGGCCCAGTCACAGTTCTGGGTCCATCTGGTGGCCCATGGATGTCATGGGCTGTTTCTGTTTCCGTTCATCATCATTGTTTAGAGTGATATAACACCAGTGATCTGTGCACTGGATCCAGTTTTGGAATCGAGATCCTACAGTGGAAGTTCTTTGTTCATCTATGGGCCCAGGTGATGTTTCTGGTTCCATTCGTTGTCACTGCTTAGAGGCATCTGACACCATTGATCTTTGCTCCTGATATGAGTTTGTCTGCAGGCTCAGAAAAGCCAAGACCCATTGGCAGCTCTGTGTTTATGACAGCAGTGGATCTGAGTTGGGCAACTGGTTCTAAAATATTTTGGCACAGTGACAATTCTGTGTCAATCCGCTGGCCAAGTGGGCCAGGCGATGTTCTGGTTCCCTTAGTCATCACTGCTTAAAGTACTCTGACACCAGTGATCTGATGTGCCAGATCCAAGTTCTGCGATGGTTCCTTTATGCCAAGTCCCATGGCAGTTCTGTGTCCTCTGCTGGCCCAGGTAAGCCAGGTTGTGTTTCCAGTTCCATTCATCGTTAGTGCTTAGATTCATCTGACACCTGTGATCTGAGCGCATGATCCAAGTTCGATGGCATTCTATGACACACCAAGGCCCAGTGGCAGTTCTGTGTCCATCTGCCAGCTCAGGATCCGAGTTCAGCAACAGGCTCTGAAACGCCAAGCCTGGTGGCAGTTTTATGTCCATCTGCCATACCAGGGAGTTAAGGGTTGTTTTGACTTCCCTGTGTCTTCACTGCTTAGAGTCATCTGATACCAGTGATCTATGCACTGGATCAGATTTCTGCAATGAGTTCTGACATGTCCAGGCCCAGTGGCAGCTGTGTGGTTATCTGCTAGCCCAGGAGCTGAGTTTGGCAAATGGTTTTGCAATGCCGAGGCACAGTGGCAATTCTGTGTCCATCCGCTGGCCCAGGTAGGCCAAGGTCTGTTTCTGGTTCCATTCATCATCACTGCTTAGAGTCTTCTGAAACCGGTGATCTATGTACCTGATCTGAGTTCGATGGCCATCTCCCACATGTCAAGGCCCAGTGGCAGTTCTCTGTCCATCTGCCAGTGCAGGATCTGAGTTCAGCAACAGGCTCTGAAATGCCAAGGCCCAGTGGCAGTTCAGTGTCCATCAGCCAGTCCAGGCAAGCCAGGTTATTTTTGTAGTTCCATTCATCGTCACAGAATGCAGTCATCTGACAACAGTGATCTGTGCTATGGATCCGAATGCCAGGCTGAGCTCCTAAACACAGAATCCCAGTGGCAGTATAGTTTCATCTGCGGTCCCAGAATCTGAGTTCGGTGGCAGGCTTTGACATGTCAAGGCCCAGTGTCAGTTCTGCATCCATCTGCTGACCCTGGACCTGAGTTCTGCATTGGGCTACTACACACCAAAGCCAAGTGGTAATTCTGCCTCTACCATCCAGCCCAGGATCCAAGTTTGGGAGCACAATAGGACACGCCAAAGCACAGTGGCAGTTCTGTGTCCATCTGAAGGCCCATGGATGTCAGTGGCTGCTTCTGTTTCCATTGTTCATTACTGCTTAGAGTCATCTGACACCAGTGATCAGTACTCAGCATCCAAGTTAGGCGGTTGACTGCATACGCCAAGGCAAAGTGGTAGTTTTGCCTCCATCTGCCAGCCCAGGATCAGAGTTTGTCAGTGAGCTCCAAATCCCAGTGACAATCCTGTGTCCATCTGCCGGCCCAGGTAAACCAGATTTTGTTTCCAGTTCCATTAGTTGTCACTGCTTATAGTCATCTGCTACCGTTGATCTTTGCTCCTGATATGAGTTCGGTGGAGGATTTGGACATTCTGAGGCCCAATGCCAGTTCAGTGTCCATCTCCCAGCCCAGGTAAGGCATGTTCTGTTTCCAGTTCTATTTGTCATCACAGCTTACAGTTATCTAAAACCGTTGATCTTTGTTCCTGATCTGAGTTTCGCTGTGGGCTTGGAAACGCCAAGGCCCAGTGGCAGCTCTGTGTTTACTTGCCAGAACAGGATCTGAGTTTGGCAACTAAAATACTGAGGCACAGTGTCAATTCTGTGTCCATCCGCTGGGCCAGGAGGGTCAAGGGATGTTTCTGGTTACATTCATCGTCACTGCTTAGAGTCATTTGACACCAACAATCTGTGCAACTGATCTCAGTTCAATGGCATTTTCCTACACTCCAAGTCTCATTGGCATTTCTGTGTCCATCTGCCAGACCAGGGAGTCCAGGGACTGTTTCTGCTTCACGTTGTACTTACTTGTTAGAGTCACCTGACACCAGTGATCTGTGCACCGGTACCAGGTTTGGCTGAGAGTTCCTATACACCAAGGCCCAGTGGTAATTCTGTGTCCTTCACTGGCCCACGTGGCCAGGGAATGTTTCTGGTTGCATTCGTCATCAATGCTTAGAGTCATCTAACACCAGGGATCTGTGCTCTGGGACCGAGTTCAGGGGCAAGCACCTACACATCAATGCCCAGGGGCAGTTCTGCATCCCTCTGCCTGCACAGGGTGTCCAGGGGCTGTTTCTGTTCCCGTTCGTCGTCACTATTTAGAGTCATCAGACAACAGTGATCTGTGATCGGAGTTGTGGGGCGAGCTCCTACATGTTGAGAGGCCAAGTGGCATTTCTGAGTCCATATGTTGGCCAAGGATCCGAGTTTGGCAGTGGTATATGACACGCCGAGGCCCAATGTGAGTCCAGTGTCCATCTTCAGACCCATGAAGGTCAGGGGCTTTTTCTGGTTCCATTTTTCATCATTGTTTATAGTCATCTAACACCCATGATCTGTGCACTGGATCCAGTTCTGTCAGCCATCCTAGACACTGATGCCCAGTGTAAGTTCTTTGTTCATCTGCTGGACCAGGCAGGCCAGGAGATGTTTCTGGTTCCATTCATTGTCACTGCTTAGAGTCATCTGACACCAGTGATCTTTGCTCCTGATCCGAGTTCAG
The DNA here is from genome assembly GCF_003668045.3 of Cricetulus griseus. Classification (NCBI taxonomy): domain Eukaryota; kingdom Metazoa; phylum Chordata; class Mammalia; order Rodentia; family Cricetidae; genus Cricetulus; species Cricetulus griseus. The sequence goes on along the minus strand of NW_023276919.1, from coordinate 5,481,442 downwards.
CTGCGGGCTCAGAAACGCTAAGGCACAGTGGAAGTTCTGCATCCATATGCTGGCCCAGGATCTGAGTTTGGCAGCAGTATATGACACGCTGAGGCCCATTGGGGGTCCAGGTCCATCTGCAGGCCCATGGAGGTCAGGGGCTGTTTCTGGTTCCATTGGTCGTCACTGCTGAGAGTCATCTAACAACAGTGATCTGTGCACAGGATCCAGGTTTGGCAGTTAGATCCTACACAGGAAGGCCCAGTGGCAGTTCTGTGGTCATCTGCAGGGCAATGGGGGTCATCGGCTGTTTCTGGTTCCATTGGTCGTCACTGCTTAGAGTCATCTGACACCAGTGATCTGTGCTATGGAACCAAGTTCGGCGGCTGGCTCCAACAAGCTGAGGCCAAGTGGTAGTTCTGCTTCCGTCTGCCAGCCCAGGATCAGAGTTCGTCAGTGAGCTACAAAATGACGAGTACCAGTGGCAGTTCTGTGTCGATCTACTGGCCCAGGTAGAGCAGGGGCGGTTTCCATTCCATTCATAACCACTGATTAGAGTTATCTGACACCAGTGATCATAGCGCTTGATCCCAATTCGGCAGCAGGCTCCAATACACCGAGGCCCAGTGGTAGTTCCACATCCAAAATGTGGCCCAGAATCTCAGTTCAGAGGCGGTATATGACACATTGAAGCACAGTGGCAGTTCGGCATCCATCTACCGTCCCTGCATCCGAGTTATGTGGCAGGCTCCAACCCGAAAAGCATCATTGCATTTCTCCTTTCACCTGCCTGCCCAGATCCAAGTTCGGTTCCAGGATCAAACACTACGAGGTCCAGTGGCAGTTCTGCATCCATCTTCCTTTCCTGAACCCAAGTTCTATGATGGACTCTGACATGCCAAAGCCCAGTTGCATTTCTGCCTCAATCTGCTGGCCCAAGATGCAAGTTCAGAGGCATTTTCGACACATTGAGGCCCCGTGGAAATTCTGAATCTATCTGCCTTCTCTGGATCCGAGTTCTGGAATGGGCTCTGGCACGCAAAAGACAAGTGGCAGTTTTGCCTCCATCTGCCCACCCAGGATCTGACTTCTGCATCGGGATCTGACAAGCAGAGGTCCCGTGGCAATTCTCTATCCATCAATTGGCCCGGGTAGGCCAGGGGATGTTTCTGGTTCCATTTGTTGTCACTGCTTAGAGTCATCTGATACCAGTGATCTTTGCTTCTGATCCGAGTTTGGCAGCTGGCTCTGACACATCAAGGCCCAGTGTTAGTTCTAAACTAAACTTCATCTCCTCCATTGAGGTCAAGGAGAACCAAGTGAGTACTACTTGGCATGTCCAAGAAAGGAACAAACAGATATTCCAGGATGTGGTAGTACCACATCATTCTTAGGTCCCCAATGTCGGACAATGCCCTAATTCAGCAGGATGCAATCTAGAGAACTCGATATCCTTATTCCCTAAATTGCCATTTCTAACAACCCAACAATCAGTATTCATTGAAAGTAGGAATGAAAGGTGAAGGCATCAGGCTGGCCTTTCCAAGGCACTGGGCATGATGCACTCACTCAGGCAGAGCTCTGTTCAGTCCAGCTTTCAGGGTTACTAAGTCTGCAGGCCACTTTAAAAGACCCGGTTAAAAGACAGATCCTGACCCAATTATGCTCTCTTAGTCTCTCTCTCTCTCTCTCTCTCTCTCTCTCTCTCTCTCTCTCTCTTGCTCTCTATCTCCTTCTCTCTCTGTCTTTCTCTATCTCTTTCTCCCTCTCCTCATCTTCAAGTTCCTATCATCTATCTGCTCTTTGCTATTTTTCTGACCCTCTTCATCTCTTCTCCTCTCTCCCCAACTCATGCTCTCCCACACTGTCTGAAATACTTGGTTCCTGGAATTTCATAGGTAGGTTTTCAATTGTCCTGTGTTCAGTTTCCATTTGGTATCTTCCCCTTCAATGTACAATAAAGACCAACATTATTACAGAGAAAGCCATGGGAGGTCTCTCTCTGTGACCTCTCACCATGCCCAGGATTTGATGGGTGGGAATCCACAGTTATCATTCTCTGGGATTGACCAAACTGTGAGACACCCGTTCAGATTGGTGTTTATTCCAAGGATGAGGTCCAACACCACATTCGCTGAATCATTTGTGACTTGAGGATCATGCCTTCAGCAGTTTCGTCCCTCCAGTAATAGGTATTCTGTTTCAACTTGAATGTTCATTCATTTTATTCTGCCTTTGCCAATGAGTTCAAGCTGACTCTGAGTTCTGAGATTAGGAGTACCAAACCTTCTTGAGCCTAGCCTGCTATAACTCTCCCTGAATTTCACTGGAACTCCCTGCTAGAGGAGCCCCCTTCTTTGTCTCTCTGTCTCTCTCCTACTCTTGCTCTCTCCCAATCTCTCATACTCTCTCTTTCCTTCTCTGTTTCCCTTCGCAACCTGGATGAATGCCAGCAGCTCTTTACTTGCTCAGGACTGTTATCTACCAAATCTGATCATTTTGTATCTCTGTCTGTCTGTATCTCCCTTACTGTGTGTGTTTCTCTCTCTCTGTTACAGTATTGAACAGCATGCTAAAACAATCTAAAATGACAAAATTAATGTGCTTTTTATTGTCCTTTATATATGGTTCTTTTTCAGATATGTGAATGCTTTCAACCAAGTTGATTGTATCAAAAGAAGGCGGGAGAAGTGTCTCCAATTTATGTTTTTGGCACACCCAATATTTTCCTGTAGTTTCGATTGACCTGAATGGCACCCATGCAAAAATTTCCAAAGATGCATTCCCGATACATAGAATTCTTTCCCACAATGATCCCATATTCCTGTCCTCCTCCTCTGGTACCTTTCCATGGGAAAACCCTCCATCATTTGAACATAAAACCCTCTGTCACCAGGACTTAAGAAATATTAAGTCTTCTAAACTTAACCTCAGTTCCTACACTGCTGATATCTGTCAAGGCTTAGGATGTCGAAGACAGAGCCACGCATTCAGGAAATTCTTGGATCATCCAGGTAATCCAGATTGTGATAGTAACCCACTATTCTCAGGGCCCCCAAATTTAGTCAACGTCCTGTCTTCAAAAAGAATCTGAATTGAGAACTCGACATCTTTATTCCCAATATTGCCAAGTTTAAGACCCAAATTTCCATAATAAATGAAAGTGGGAAAGAAGGTCTTGACATCTGTCCTGCCCATAAAAATTGGAAGGTTTCACTCACTCAGCAAGTACTCTGTTCTGTCCAGGGTTCCATGGCTAATAAGTCTGGCAGCAGAGTTATAGGAACCTTTAAAAGACAGATCCCTATCCAAGACCAATGTATTATTCTCTCTGTCACCTTCCAATTCCTCTCTGCTATCTTCTCTCTGGTATCTTCCTCTGACCCTCTTCAGGTTTTCTCCTGTCTCCCCCTCTTTGTCTCCAACCATGCCAGAAAATCTAAAGTTCATGGACATGCTAAGATTCCTATTCCATTGCTCAGGATTCCATCTCCATAGCGAGCTTTCCCCTTCCATGTAAACAAATGACAAACTCTGGAGCTCTGAAAGCCTTGGAGGCTCTCTCTCTCTCTGGGAACTCTCTCCACACTGAGCCTCGGTTGAGCAGGACATTACAGAGATGTTTTGGAGAAGAAAATGTAGTGAATTACCTCAAGAGAGCAGAGTGTTTCCCAAGGAAGAGGTCCACAACTACATTCGATGAATCACCTGTGGGTGTCAGACTTACCACATTGGGAGTTTATTCCCTCCCCTGTTTGGACCCCTGTGTCGTCTCAATTTGACAACATTTTTTGTTCCACAATTGTCGATGAGTTAAGATGCTGACTCCATCCCCTAAGATGTTGGGTACTGAGCCTCCTTCAGACACCCCCATTGGAAATGCGTCATATGTTTGAGGGAATCTAGCTGCTACTGTTACCGTGGAAAAGCTGTTCAATGCCATTTTGTGGAGCAATATCAAGTACACTAAGAAGTACATAAATGGACTAAGAGAATGAAAGGAATCACATTAGTTTCAAAAAAGTGAGTTTTACATGGTTAGTTTCTTCAGGAAGGTTTAAATACCATTTCATATATTAGATTGAGAGATCATGTGACTGCATCTACTTGAGTGCAAAAGATGATGTCAACAGCAGGACTGAGTTCATTAGGCAGAGACAGCTTCTTCCGTGAGTATGTTGGTAGCCAGCCTCTGGATATATAATGCACTTATTCATGCCTACATTAAGCCTTGTACTGTCTGTGAGTCTGTCATTTAATTCTCTAACTCTCTCTCTATCACTCACTATCTCTGTTCCTGTCTCTATTTCTATCTCCATGTACCTCTGTCTCTCAGTGTCTGTGTCTCTCTGTATATGTCTCTAAAGCCTGGGTGGGAGTCTATAATTCTATCTGCATTGCAATGTGTTTTCCTGATACCCTACGCCAAAGTCTCTGTCTCTCTCACTGTCTAGTCCTCTGTTTTTGCCTCAGATCCCTGGGTGAATACCTGAAACTGTACTTGTTCTGGACTGGTCTCCACATTAACTGAGCTTTTATGTGTCTGTTTGTTTGTGTTCCTCTCTGTCTCTCTGTGTCTCTCTGTGTGTGTGTCTCTCTCTCTCTCTGTCTCTGTGTGTTTGTGTGTGTTTGTGTGTGTGTATGTGTCTTTCTGTCTCTCTGGCTGAGTACAGAAGAGCATGCTAAACTTCTCCACAAAGGCAAAATTAATGTCCTGGGTGCTGAATGGGATCCATGCAAACAGGTCCAAAGCTGCACTCCAGAAAAATAGAATTCAGCCTTTCTATGATCCCAGATTCCTTTCTTCATCATCTGGGATCTCTATTTCGAGAATCACCACATCATTGGTCCAATCACTGCTCTGATGCCAGGATTTCAGAAACACTTTTGTTTCTAAACTTAACTTCATCTCCTACACTGATGACATCAGTTGAGTTCTAGGAGAACCGAGTGAGTGCTACCTGACCTGTCCAAGAAAGGAACAAAGACATATTCCACGATTTGGTGATACTGCAACATTTTCAGGTCCCCAATAATTGTCGATGCCCTACTTCAGCAGGATGCAGTCTTGAGAACTCAATATTCATAATCCCTAAATTGTCATTTCTAAAACCCCAAAATTCAGTATTCAGGGAAAGTAGGAATGAAAGTTGCAAGCATCAGGTTGACTTGTCCATGGCACCTGGCTTGATGCACTCACTCAGGCAGTTCTCTGTCAATCAAGGCTTCCATGTTTACTAACTCTGAAAGCAGCTTTAAAGTACCCTGTTAAAGACAGATCCCGACGCAATTGGCCCTCTCATTTCTCTCTCCTCCTCCCTCCATCCTCTCTCTCTCTCTCTCTCTCTCTCTCTCTCTCTCTCTCTCTCTCTGTATCTCACCATCTCTGTGGCCTTCTGTCTTTGTCACTGCAACCTGGATGAAAAGCAGCAGCTCTGGGCTTACTCAGGATTTTCTCTACCAAATCTGAACCTTTGTCTGTCTTCTTGCATATGTCTCCCTTGCTGTGTGTGTTTCTGTCTCTGTCAGAGTATTGAAGAGCATGATAAACCACTCCAAAATGGCAAAATTTAGGTGCTTTTGATTGTCCTGTTGAAATCCTTGTTTTTCAAACATGGGAATGCTTTCAGTCAAGTCGCTTATATAAAAAAAGGCAGCTGATCTGTCTCCAATTTATGTTTTGGCATACCCAAAGTTTTCATGTAAGTACAAGTGAGATGAATGGGACCCATGCAAAAAGGTCCAAAGATTCACTCCAGATAAATAGTATTCAGCCTTTCAATTTTCCTACTTTCCTCCCCTCCTCATCTGGTACTTGTCTTGGAAAAGCCTCAGTCTTCTGACCATGCAACCATCTGTCACCAGGACATAAGAAATATTTTGTATTCTAAACTTAACCTCTTCTCCTACACTGCTGACACACGCAAGACGGTGCAACACATTCTGGAAACACATAGAGCAACAAGGCAATCCAGGATGTGGTAGTACCCCAATATTCTCAGGGTCCCCAAAGTTGGTCAATGCCCATTCTTCAAAAAAGAAACAATCTTGAGAACTCGACATCGTCATTCCCAATGTTGCCAAGTTTAAGACCCCTAATTTCCATGATAAATGAAGGTGGGAATGAAGGTCCTGGCATCTGTCCTGCCCACAAAACCGGGAATGGTGCTCTCACTCAGCCAGTACTCTGTTCAGTCCAGGGTTCCATGGGTACTAAGTCTGCAGGCAGGGTTATAGGTCCCTTTAAAAGACAGATCACTGCCCACAACTAATGTATTATTCTCTCTGTCACCTTCCGAGTACACTCTGCTATCATTTCTCTGGTATATTCCTCTGAACCTCTTCATATCTTCTCCTGTATCCGCTACTCACCCTCTACAACCATGTCAGAAAATCTAAAGTTCAGGGACATTCTAAGTTTCCTGTTCCATTGGTCAGGGTTCCGTCTCCATAGCGAGCTTTCCCCTTCCATGTAAACAAATGACCAACTATGGAGCTGTGAAAGCCATGGAGGCTTTCTCTCTCTGTGAACTCTCTTCATACCCAGGCTCTGTTGATCGGGACACAGTAGAGATATTTTCTGGAGCTGACCAAATGCTGAAACACCCCAAGAAGGCAGTGTGTTTCCTAAGGAAGAGGTCCACCATAACATTCGCTGAGTCCCCTGTGGGTGTCAGACTTATGACGTTGGGGGCTTCTTCCTTTCTCTGTTCGGACCCCAGTGTTGTCTCAATTTGACAACATTTTATTTCCTAAAAGGACGATGAGTTAAGACGCTGACTCCGTCTTCTGAGATGTTGGGTACCGAGCCTCCTTCAGGCACCCCATTGGAAGTACATCTTATGTTTGAGGGAATGTAGCTGCTACTGTTTCCGTGAAAAAACTGTTCAATGCCATTTTGTGGAGCAATATCAAATACCCTAAGAAGTATATCGATGGACTAAGAGAACGAAAGGAATCACATTACTGTAAAAAAAAAAAGTGAGTTTTCCATGGTGAGATGAAACCAGGAAGTTTTAAATTCCATTTCTTATGTTAGATTGAAAGATCATGTGACTGAGTCTACTTAGGTGGAAGAGATGATGTCAGCAGCACTACTTATTTCATTAGGCAGAGACAGCTTCCTCCAGGAGTATGTTGGTAACTACCCTCTTGATGTATAATGCACTTATCTAAGCCTACATTAAGCCTTGGACTGTCTCTGTGTCCCTCTGTCATTTCATTCTCTAACTCTCTCTCTAGCACTCAATGTCTCTGTCTCTGTGTATCTCTGTCTCTCACTGTCTTTCTCTCTGTATATGTATTATAGACTGGGTTTGAGTCTATAATTCTAACAGTTTTGCAATATGTTTGCCTGCTACCCTAAGCCAAAGTCTCTGTTTCTCTCTCTGTCTAGTCCTCTGTAATTGCCTCTGCAACATGAGTGAATACCTGAAGCTGTACCTGTTCTGGACAGGTCTCCACCTAAACTGAGCTTTTATATGTCTGTTTGTATGTGTTCTCTCTCTCTCTCTCTCTCTCTCTCTCTCTCTCTCTCTCTCTCTCTCACTCGCTATGTCACTCTCTGGCCTTCTGTGTTTGCCTCTTCAACTAGGGTGAATATCAATAGCTCTGGACTTGCTCAGGGATGTTCCCTGTCAAAACAGAACCTTTTGTCTATCTGTATTTATGTGTCTTTCTCGCTGTGTGTCTGCCTTTCTCTCTGTCAGAGTACAGAAGAAATTGCCAATCCACTCTAAAATGGCAAAAACTAAAGTGCTTTTATATTTCCTAAAGATACCATTCTCTATCCAAAATGTGAATGCTTTCAGCCAAGTTAATTCTATCAAAAACAGACAGCTTATGTGTCTCCAATTTATGTTTTTGGCAAAAGCAAAGTATTCCTGTGGTTCCAGGGTGCTGAATGGGACCCATGCAGAAAGGTTCAAAGATTCACTCTAGATAAATAGTGTTCCACCTCTCATTGATTCCACATTGATTTCTTCCTCCTCTGAGAACTTTCATTGGAAAAACTTTCTTCATCAGACCATACTCCCCTCTGACACCAGAATTTCAAATACTTTTTTTCTAAACTTAACTTCATCTCCTACACTTCTGACAGCTGCGGAGGCTTAGGATGCCCAGAAACTGTCACACAATCTAGAAATCTATGTATCACCGAGTAATCCAGGATGTGGTAGTACCCCACTATTCTCAACCCCCCAAAGATGGTCAATGCCACTTCATCAAAAAGAAGCAGTCTTGAGAACTTGATATCCTTATTCCCTTAGTTGCAAATATAAGACCCCAAATTTCCATAATCATTGAATTTGGGACTGAAAGGGTCTGTCATTGGGCTAACTGCCCATGTCACCTGAAAAGGTGCACTCACTCAGCTAGTACACTGTTCAGTTCAGGGATCCATGGGCACTAAGTCTGCAGGCAGGGTTATAGGACCCCTTTAAAAGACAGATTGCTACCCAATCCTGATGCCTTATATTCTGGCACCTTCCAATTCCTCGCTGATATCTATCTGGTATCTTCCTCTGACCCTCTTCATCTCTTCTTTTGTCTCCCCCCTCACCCTCTTCAACAATGTCAGAATATCTTAAGTTCATGGACATTCTAAGATTCGTGTTCCAATTCTCTGTGTTCTGTCTCCATAGTGAGCTTACCCCTTCCACGAAATCAAATGACCAACTCTCGTTCTGCAAAAGCCATTGAAACTCTCTCTATATGAACTCTCTCCATAGCCAGGTTCAGTTGTGCGGGACATCGCAGAGATCTTTATCTGGGACTGACCAAATGTTGAAACACCCCATCAGGTCGGTGTGTTTCCCTTGGATGAACCCTAGTACCCTATTCGCTGAATCACCTGTGGTTTTCAGATTTACACCTTTGGGAGTTTCTCCCCCTCCACTGAACAGAACCATGTGTAGTCTCAACTCCTTGAGGAAATTTTCTTCCACAATTGTCGATGAGTTAAGCCGGACTCGGTATTTTGAGATGTTGGGTACCAAGCCTCCTTCAGCCACCTCCATTGGAATTACAACTTATCTTTAAGGGAAAATAGCGGTTACTGCTACCATGGAAAAACCGTTTACTGTTTTTTGTGTGGAGGAATGTCAAGTACCCTAAGAAGTACATTAATGGAATAAGAATATGAAAGGAATCACATTACAGTTTAATAAGGGTGAGTTTTCCATGGTTAATTTCTTCCAGGAAGGTTTAAATTCTATTTCTTTGATTAGACTGAAAAATCATTGGACTGCCGATACATGTCTGCATGAGATGATGTCAGCAGCAGGACAGAGTTCATTAGGTAGAGATAGCATTCTCCATGAGTATGTTGGGAGCCTGGTTCTGCATGTGATATGCACTTATCCTAGCCTACACTAATCCTTGGTGTGTCTCTGTGTCTGTCTTTCTCACCTTTCATTCTTTAAATCCCTCTATTTTTCACTGTCTCTGTTCTGTCCCTGTGTATCTCTTTCTCTCACTGTCTTTGTCTCTATGTATATGTCTCTACACCCTGGATGGGAGTCTATAATTCTACCTGCTTGGCAATGTGTTTGCCGACTACACTAATCCAAAGTCTCTTTATATTTCTCTCTCTCTCTCTCTCTCTCTCTCTCTCTCTCTCTCTCTCTCTCTCTCTCTCTCTCTCTCTCTCTCTCCCTCCCTCTCTCTCCCTCTCCCTCTCTCTCAGTCTGTCTGTCTCCCTCTCTGTCTGGTCCTCTGTTTTTACTTCTGAACCCTGTGTGAATACCTGGAGTTATACTTGTTCTGGACTGGTCTCCACCTAAACTGAGCTTTTATCTGTGAGTTTGTATGTGTCCCCATCTCTCCCACTATCTCTCTCTGTGTCTCTCTATATCTCTCTCTGTCTTTCTGTCTGTCTGTTCTAGTAGTGAAGAGCATGGTACACCTCACTACAATGGCAAATTAAGGTGCATTTTTATTGGAGGAAATACACCCTTCCAATTCCAAAATTAGAATGCTTTCAGGCAAGTCGCTTCTATCATAATGAGGCACCTGATATGTCTCCAATTAATGCTTTTGGCAAACCCAACGTATTCTTTGTCGTGACCCAGCATGTCTCTGCTTTAACCCATGACAGCCTTGAGGTTCTACCTCAGTGGGAGTGTGTGGACATGGAAGCTCTTAGCAACCCAACGGCGATAAAGACCAAACACAGACATCTTGTCATCTTCAGAGAGCTCTCAGTTCCATGTTGTAGGACTAGAGTAATTTCTTTATTAGCCATCTTTTCTGGTGTTACTTAACCATTCTCTCATGACCATGAGGGAACCATCTCTCTTTGTTCCCTCTCTGCTCTGATCCTCTCCCCCTAACTCCTAAACTCCTGTCCTCACAAGTTCCTCATACACCTCTGCCCTCCCTGCCCAGGTGAGGACCTATTCAGATGCTTAGGTCCACAGAGATGCAAATAAGAGGCATATTACCCTGAGACCATGGTAAACAATAGTAGCCTTACTGGCATTAACAGTACAATAGTGGGCTGGAGCTTTCCGGTGATCCATGTTTAGTGAGACCAAAGACTGCATCTCAAAAATATTCCATAGCAGAAATATTTTTGTTGCCCACATTCCTTTAAGTTCCAGGGTGCTGAATGGGACCCATGCAAAGAGCTCCAAAGATGATGCACTCCTGATAATTAGTATTCAGACTCTTAATTATCACAGAGTCATTTCCTGCTCATCTAGGATCTTTCTCTGGTAGATCCTAACCATGACATGGGAAAGCATACCCTCACTCAGCCACTACTCTGGCCAGTCCAGAGTTCCTTTGGTACTAAGTCTGCAGGCAGGTTAACAGGACCCCTTTAAAAGTCAGATCCTTACACACTCCTGATGAGTTTTTCTCTCTGTCATCTTCCAATTCCAATCTGCAATCTGCTAACATCTATCTGGTATCTTCCTCTTCCCCTCTTCATCTCTTCTCCTGTCTCCCCCATTCACCCTCTCCAACCATTTCAGAAAAACTAAAGTTCATGGGCACTTGAATATTCGTGTTCCATTGCCCAGGATTCTGTCTCTATACCTAGATTTCCTCTTCCACTTAAATAAATGACCAACTCTGGATCTGTGAAAGGGATGGACGCTCTCTATCAGGCTCGGTTGAGCATCATATCACAGAGATCTTTTTTGGGATTGACCAAATTGTGAGACACCCCATCAGAAAGGGGAGTTTACCAAGGATGAGGCCCACCACGACATTGGCTGAAACACCAGTGGTTTCAGTTTTATGCCTTTGGGTGTTTCTTCTCTCCACTCTTCGATCCCCTGTATCATCTCAACTCTTCGGCCATTTTCTGTTCCACATTTGTCAATGAGTTAAGGTTGACTGCATCTTTTGAGATGTTGGGTACCAAGCCTCCTTCAGCCACCTCCATTGGAATTACATCTTATGTTTAAGGGAATATAGGGGTTACTGTTAACGTGCAAAAAGCATTCAATGCCTTTTTGTGGAATAATGTCAAACACCCTAAGAAGTACATCAATGGACTTAGAAAATGAACGATATCATATTACTGTTAAAAAGGTGAGTTTTCCATGGCTAGCTTCTTCCAGGAAGATTTTAATTCCATTTGTTGATTAGAATGAAGGAACATTGGACTGCAGGTACTTGGGCGCCATAAATGATGTCAGCAGGAGGCCAGAGTTCATTAGTCACAGCCAGCATCATCCAAGAGTATGTTGAGAGCCAGCACTGGACCTGGTATTCACTTACTTTGGGCCTTTACAAGTCTACCTACTTTGCACTGGACATGACTGCTACACTTAGCCTCTTTTTGTCTCTCTGTCTCTCTGTCTCTCTGTCTCTCTGTCTCTCTCTCCCTCACCCGCTATGTCACTCTCTGGCTTTCTGCCTTTGCCTCTACAACTTGGGTGAATATCAGCAGCTCTGTACATGCTCAGGAATGTTCTCCACCAAAACTAAAACTTTTTGTCTGTATGTATGTAAGTATGTATATATGTATGTATGTATGTATGTATGTATGTATGTATGTATGTGTGTGTGTGTTTCTCGCTGTGTGTCTGTCTCTCTGTGAGAGCACAGAAGAGATTGCTAAACCACTCTGAAGTGGAAAAAAGTGGTTTTTTTATTGTCCTAAAGATAACCATTCTCTATCCAAAATGTGAATGCTTTCAACCAAGTAGCTTCTATCAAAAAAAAAAAAAAAAAGCCGATGATGTGTCTCCAATTTATGTTTTTGGCAAACGCAAAGTATTCCTGTAAGTTCCAGGGTGCTGAATGGGACCCATGCAAAAAGGTCGAATGATTTACTCTAGATAAATATTGGTCAGACACTCAGCGATTCTAGATTGCTTTCCTCCTACTCTGAGAACTTTCCCTGGGAATTCCCACCCTCATCTGACCATACTTCCCTCTGAAACCAGAACTTCTGAAATATTTTTTCATTTTTTTATTAGTTCAAATTAGGAATGAGCTTTCTTCAGATGTCACTCCCTTCTCCCTATTCCTCCCCTCCCCCTCAATATCTCACCTGCCCCTAGTCATCCTCCTCCACCCCCCAGACAGGGTAAGCCCATCAAAACGGGCTCCCCAAAGTCTACCACATCATCCTGGGCCTGGTCTTGCCCCTTCTTCATGTGTCCAGGTCAAGAAAACATCCCTTAATATGGGATGGGCTCTCAAAATCCTTTCTTTTTTTAAGACCTTACATATTTAGTACAGTGAGTTACCACCGTACAAATGGAAAAAAATTAACTTCAACATTTCTAGACCAATATGGCTGTTAATTTTTGTACAATGCCAACTGAACCCGATATATATATATATATATATATATATATATATATATATATATCAGTATGTTATGCATCAATAGCAGCAACAGCTTTTCCAGATTCTGCAGTCATTTGAACAAAATTGTAGAGTATCCAGCAGTCTCCATTTAAACAAAAAGTAAAAAACAAAATCCCAGAAAAACAGCACAGTTGTGTTACTCTTGTGATACCTGTAATCATTTATTTAAAAATTAGGTTCTCAATCAACATTTGGAAGGAAACCATTCTGAGAAACATCATTAAAAACAGCTCTGATAAAGCATGGTCACTACTATGTATCATAAAGCAAGTCCACATATGAGTGAGTACATATCATTTTTGTCATTTTTTGATTGGGTTACCTCACTCAGAATGGTTTCTTTGAGTTCCATCCATTTTCCTGCAAATTTTAAGATTCCATTGCTTTTTTTTTCTGCTGAGTAGTACTCCATTGTGTAAATTTACCATGTTTTCTGTATCCATTCTTCAGTTGAGGGGCATCTAGGATGCTTCCAGTTCTTGGCTACTAAAATAGTGCTGCTTTGAACATCGTTGAACATATGTCCTTGTTATATGAATGTGCATCATTTGGGTATACACCAAGCAGTGGAATTGCTGAATCTTGTAGTAGATTGATTCCCATTTTCTTGAGGAGTCGCCATATGATTTCCACAGTGACTGTACAAGTTGTCACTCCCACCAGCAGTGGAGGATTGTTCCTCTTTCTCCGCATCCTCTCCAGCATAAACTGTTATTGGTATTTTAGATTTTAGCCATTCTGACAGCAGTAAGATGGTATCTCAAAGTTGCTTTGATTTGCATTTCCCTGATGGCTAAGGATGTTGATCACTTTCTTATCTGTCTTTCAGCCATTTTAGATTCCTCTATTGAGAATTGTCGATATTGTCTGTATCCATTTTTTAATTGGATTGTTTGGTGTTTTCGAAAATAGCTTCTTGAGTTCTTTGTATATTTTGGAGATCAGCCGTCAGTCAGATGTTGGTTTGGTGAATATCTTTTCCCAGCATGGTGGCTGTCATTTTGTCTTGCTGACTGTGTCCTTTGCCTTACAGAAGCTTCTAAGTTTTAGGAGGTCCCATTTATTAATTGTTGATCTCAGTGTCTGTGCTACTGATGTTATGTTCAGGAAGTGGTCACCTGTAACAATTAATTCAAGGGTATTTCCCACTTTATGTTCTAGTAGGTTCAGTTTGGCTGAGTTTATATTGAGGTCTTTGATTCATTTTGACTTAAGTTTTATGCAGGGAAAAAGGCTTGGGTCTTTGTGTAGTCTTCTACATGTTTGCATCCAGTTATGCCAGCACCATTTGTTGAAGATGTTTTCTTTCTTCCAGTGTATATATTTGGATTGTTTGTCAAAAATCAGGTTTTCGTAGGCATGTGGGTTTATTTCAGGGTTTTCAACTCTATTCAATTGGTCTACCTGTCTCTTTTTGTGCCAATACCAAACTGTTTTCAGGACTATAGCTCTGTAATAGAGCTCAAAGTTAGGGATGGTGATGTATCCAGAAGTTCCTCTATTGTACAGGGTTGTTTTGGCTATCCTTTGTCTTTGGTTTCTCCATATAAAGTTGAGAATTGTTCTTTCAGCTGGGCATTGTTGGCACATGCCTTTAATACCAGCACTTGGGAGGCAAAGACAGGTGGATCTTTTTTATTTCGTGGCTAGCCTTGTCTACAGTGGGAGTGTCAGGATAGGCTCCAAAGCTACACAAAGATACCATGTCTCTACTCCCCCAAAAAAGAATAAAGAAAATAAGAGAGAATTGTTCTTTCAAGGTCAGTGAAGAAATGTGTTGGGATTTTGATGGGGATTGCATTGAATATGTGGGTTGTTTTGGCAAGATTGCCATTTTTACTATGTTATCCTGCCTATCCAAGAGAATTGGAAATCTTTCCACTTTTCCTGGTATCTTCTTTAATTTCTTTCTTTAGAGACTTAAAATTATTATGGTACAGGTTTTTCACTTTTTTAGTTATTGTTACTCCAAGGTATTTTATGTTGTTTTTGGCAATTGTAAAGGGTGATGATTCTCTGATTTCTTTCTCCACCAATGTGTCATCTGTATATATTAGGGCTACAGATTTTTTTGAGTTAATCTTGTATCCTGCCACTTTGCTGAAGGTGTTTATCAGCTGTAGCAGGTCCCTGATTGAGATTTTCAGGTCACTTATGTAGACTATCATATCATCTGCAAATAGTGAGTGTTTGACTTCTTCCTTTCCAAATTGTATTCCCTTGATCTCCTCTTGTTGTATTATAGCTCTAGCTAGAACTTCAAGGACAATATTGAAGAGGTGTGGAGGGAGTGGACAGCCTTGTCTTGTACCCGATTTCAGAGGAATTGCATTGAGTTTCTCTCCCTTTAATTTGATGTTGGCTGTTAGCTTGCTGTATATTGCTTTTATTATGTTGAGTTATGTTCCTGTTATCTCTGATTTCTCCAGGACCTTTATCATGAAGCAATGTTGGATTTTGTCAAAGGATTTTTCGGCATTTATTGAGATGATCATGTGATATTTTGTTCTCAGTCTATTTATATGGTGGATTATATTGATGGATTTTTGTATGTTGAAACATTCTTGCATGCCTGGGTTGAAGCCTACTTGATCAGGATGGATGATTTCTCTGATATGTTCTTGGATTCGATTTGCCATTATTTAATTGAGAAATTTTGCATCAATGTTCATGAGGGATATTGGTCTGTAGTACTCTTTCTTAGTTGTATCTATGTGTGGCTTGGGTGTCAAGGTTATTGTAGCCTTATAAAAAGAATTTGGTAATGGCCCCTCTGCTTCTATTTTGTGGTATACTTTGAGGAGATTTGAGGATCTGTACTTTGAATTTCTGGTAGAATTCTGCACTGAAGCCCTCCGGCCCTCGGGTTTTTTTGGTTTGGAGACTTCTAATGACTGCTTCAATTACTTTAGAGGTTGTAGTTCTATTTAAGTTGCTTATCTTTACTTGATTTAATTTTGGAAAGTGAAATCTGTCCAGAAAATTGCCCATTTCCTTTAGATTTTCAAATTTTGAAGAATAGAGTTTTCATAGTATGATCCTATGATTCTCTGGATTTCCTCTGTGTCTGTTGTTATGACCCTCTTTACATTCCTGATTTTATTAATTTGCCTGTTCACTCTTTGATGTTTGGTACGTTTCGATAAAGTTTTATCTATCTTGTTGATTTTCTTGAAGAACCAACTTTTTTTGTTATATTGATTCTTTGTATTGTTCTCCTAGTTTCCATTTTATTGATTTCAGCACTCAATTTGATTATTTCCTGGCGTCTGCTCCTCCAGTGTTTATTGGCTTCTTTGTTTTCTAAAGCTTTCAGTTAGGCTGTTAATTCTCTAGTGTGATTATTCTCCTGTTTCTTCATGTGGGCATTTAGCACTATGAAATTTCCTCTTAGTAATGCTTTCAGAGTATCCCATAACTATGGATATGTTGTTCCTGAATTCTTATTGAATTCTAGATAATCTTTAATTTCTTTCTTTATTTCTTCCTGGTCCCATGAATTTTCAATTGGGTATTACTTAATTTCCATGAGTTTGTAAGTTTTCTGTAGTTCTCATTGTTTTTGAATTCTAAATTTAAAGCTTGGTGGTCTGATAAGACACAGGGGGTTATTACAAGTTTTTTGTACTTGTTGAGGTTTTCTATGTTGCCAAGTTTGTGGTCGATTTTAGAGAAGGTTCTATGTGGGGATGAGAAGAAGGTAAATTGATTTGTATTTGGGTGGAATGTTCTATAGATATCTGTTAAGACCAATTGCGCCATAACTTTTATTAGTTCTTTTGTTTCTTTGTTAAGTTTCTGTCTGGTGTTCCTGTCCAGTGGTGAGAGTGGGATGTTGAAATCTCCCACTATAAATGTGTGCAGTTTTATGTGTGATTTGAGTTTTAGTAATGTTTCTTTTACAAACGTGGATGCTTTTGAATTTGGGACATATATGTTTAGAATTGAGACTTCATCCTGATGGATTTCTCCTGTGATGAGTAGGAAATGACCTTCTTCATCTCTTTTGACTGATTTTAATTTACAGTCCAATTTACTGGATATTAGGATTGCTAACCCCGCTTGTTTCTTGGGTCCATTTGATTGGAAGATCTTTCCCCAACATTTAATTCTTAGGTACCGTCTGTCTTTGAGGTTGAAGTGAGTTTCTTGTATGCAGCAGAATGAAGGATTCTGTCTTCCTATCAATTATGCTAATCTGTGTCTTTTTATAGGGGAGGTAAGATCATTAATGTTGATAGATATTAATGACAATTGATTATTTTTCATTCTTTTTTTGTTTTTGATTTGGTGATGGTGGCAAGATTATGTGTGGGATTCTATCCCTTTTTTTTCTTTTGACTGTTGGTAAGTTTAGATTATCTATTGTCTATGATTTTTGGTTGTAGTTAATTTCCCTGTGTTGCAGTTTACTTTCCAGTACTTTTTGTAGGGGTGGATTGGTGGATATGTATTGTTTGAATCTGGTTTTGTCATGGAATATCTTGTTTTCTCCATCTATAATGATTGAAAACTTTGCTGAGTATAGTAGTCTGGGCCGGTATCCATGGTCTCTTAGTGTATGTAGAATATTTATCTAGGACCTTCTGGCTTTCAGAGTTTCCAACAAAAATTCAGGAGTGATTCTGATAGGTTTGCCTTTATAGGTTACTTGACTTTTTCCTTTGCTGCTCTTACTATTTTCTCTTTGTTGCATATGCTTGGTATTTTGATTATTATGTGGCAAGGAGACCTTTCCCTTCCATGTAAACAAATGTCCACCTCGGCAGCTGTCAAAGCCATGGACAGTAATTCTCTGTGAACTCTATCCGTACCCAGGAACTTTTGATTGGGACATCACAGTGATGTTTTTCTGAGACTGACCAAACGTTTAAACACCACATCAGTTCAGTGTGTTTCCTAAGGATGAGGTCCACCACCACATTCGTTGAATCACCTGGTGGTTTCAGATTTAGGCCTTTGAGATTTTCTCCCCCTCCACTGTTCAGATCCCTGTGTCTTCTCAACTCTTTGGGCATTTTTTGTTCCACAGTTGTTGATGAGTTAAGCCTGACTTCGTAAAGTGAGATGTTGGGTACCGAGCTTCATTCAGCCACCTCCATTGGAATTACATCTTATGTTTAAGGGAATCTAGTGGTTACTGTTTCCATGCAAAAATTGTTTAATTCCTTTTTTGTGGAGGAATGACAAATACCCTAAGAAGTACATCAATGGAATAAAAAAATGAAATGAATCATATTATTTTTAAAAATGTGAGTTTTCCACGGTTAATTTCTTCCAGGAATATTTAAATTCCATTTCTTAGATTAGATTGAAAAATCATTTGACTGCAGATACTTGGGTGCATGAGATGATATCAGCAGCAGGACAGAGTTCATTAGGGAGAGACAGCATCCTCCATGAATATGTTAGGCCCTGTCTCTAGATGTGATATGCACTTAGCCTACACTAAGCCTTGGCCTCTCTATGTGTCACTTTCTCATTTTATTCTCTAACACACTCTATCTCTCACTATCTCTGTCTCTGTGTATCTCTGTCTCTCACTGTCTGTGTCTCTATGTGTATGTCTCTACACCCTGGGTGGGAGTCTATAATTCTACTTGCTTTGCAATGTGTTTCCTGGCTACACTAAGCCAAAATCTCTTTCTCTTTCTCTCTATCATTCTCTCTCTCTTTCTCTGTCTTTCTCTCTCTTAGCCTCTCTCTCTCTCTCTCTCTCTCTCTCTCTCTCTCTCTCTCTTTCTCACTGTCTGTCTGTCTCACACTCTGTGTGGTCTTGTGTTTTTATCTCAGCACCCTGAGTGAATATGTGGAGCTACCCTTGTTCTGCACTGGTCTCCACCTAAACTGAGCTTTTATCTTTCCCTTTGTATGTTTCTCTGTCTCTCTTTCTCTCTATCTCTTTCTCTGTCTTTCTGTCTCTCTATTCTAGTACTGAAGAGCATGCTAAACCTATCTACAATGGCAAAATTAAGGTGTTTTTTATTTGTCGAAATATACGCTTCCCATTCCATAATGAGAATGCTTTCAGTCCAAATCTCTTCGTGAATATTTTAAGGTTCGTGTTCCATTGCTCCAGACTCCATCTCCATAGTGATCTTTCCCATTCCCCTTAAACAATTGACCAACTCTGGAGAAGTGAAAGCCATTGAGTCTCTCTGTGAACTCTCTCCATACCCAGACTCGGTTGAGCGGGACATGTCAGAGATAATTTTTGGGGATTGACCAAATGGTGATACACCCCATCAGATTGGTGTGTATCTCTAGGATGAGGCCCACCACCACATTTGCTGAATCACCTGTGTGTTTCAGATTTATGCCTTTGGGAGTTTCTTCCCTCCATCTTCAGCCCCTTGTGTTCCCTCAACTCTTCGAGCATTTTTGTTCCACATTTGTAGATGAGGTAAGGCTGATTCCATCTTTTTCAAATGTTTGGTACCAAGCCTCTTTTATCCACCTACATTGGAATTACAACCTATGTTTAAGGGAATATAGCGGTTACTGTTACAGTGGAAAAACCATTCAATGCCTTTTTGTGCAGTAATGTCAAACACCCTAAGAAGTATATCAATGGACTAAGAAATGAAAGATATCATCTTACTGAAAAAATGGTGAGTTTTCCATGGTTAGCTTCTTCCTGGAAGGTTTAAATTCCTTTTCTTAGTTTATATTGAAGGAACATTGGACTGCAGGTACTTGGTTGCACGAAATGATGTCAGCAGCAAGACAGAGTTCATTATTCAGAGAAAGCATCATCCATGCGTATGTTGAGAGCCAGCATGGGACCTGGTAATCACTTATCTCAGCCTAAACTAAGCCTTGGTATGTCTGTGTGTCTATCTGTCTCTTTGTCAGAGTTTTCAGTCCCTACCTTTCTATCACTCATTGTCTCTGTCTCTGTGTATCTCTGTCTATCACTGTCTCTTATTCTGAGACTGGACAAAGGTTGAAAGACCACAACAGGTTGGTGGGTTTCCCAAGGATGAGGTCCACCACCACATTCGCTGAAACAACTGTGGGTTTACACCTTTGGGAGTTTCTCCCCCTCCACTGTTCAGACCCCTGTTTCATCTCAACTCATCGGACATTTTTTGTTCCACTATTTTCGATGATTTAAGCCTGTCTCCGTATAGTGAGATGTTTGGTACCAAGCTTCTTTCTGTCACCCACATTGGAATTGCATCTTATGTTTTAGTGAATCTAGTGGTTACCGTTACCGTGGAAAAACCATGGAGGAATGTCAGAAACCCTAAGAAGTACATCACTGGAATAAGCAAATGGAAGGAATCACATTACTGTAAAAATGTGAGGTTTCCATGGGTAATTTCTTCCAGGAAGGTTTAAATTCCATTTCTTTGATTACATTTAAAAAATCATTGGATTGCAGATACTTGGGTGCATAAGATGATGTCAGCAGCAGGACAGAGTTCATTAGGAAGAGACAGCATTCTCCATGAGTATGTTGGTAGCCTGTCTCTGGATGCGATATGCACTTACCCTAGACTACACTAAGCCTTGGGCTTTCTGTGTATCTGTCTGTCTCTCATTTCATTCTCTAACTCCCTCTATCAATCACTATGTTTGTCTCTGTCTCTGTGTTGCTCTGTCTCTCTCACTGTCTGTGTCTCTAAGTATATGTCTCTACAACCTGTGTGGGAGTCTATAAATCTACCAGCTTTGCAATGGGTTTGCCTGATACACTAAGCCAAAGTCTCTCTCTCTCTCTCTCTCTCTCTCTCTCTCTCTCTCTCTCTCTGTGTGTGTGTGTGTGTGTGTGTGTATGTGTGTGTGTGTCTCCCTCTCTGTCCTGTCCTCTGTTTTTACCTCTGCACCCTGGTTAAATCCATGCAGATATTCTTCTTCTGGACTGGTCTCCACCTAAACTGAGATTTTATCTGTCGGTTTGTATGTGTCCCTCTCTCTCTCTATCTATCTCTAACTCTCTATCTCTATCTCACTCTCTCTGTCTTTCTGTCTCTCTGTTCTAGTAAGGAAGAACATACTAAACCTCTGTACAATGGCAAACTTAAGGTGCCTTATTTTTTGACAAAATCCACTCTTCCCATTACAAAATGAAAACGCTTTCAGCCAAGTCGCTTCTATCATAAAGAGGAACCCGATGTGTCTCTGATTTATGTTTTTAGTAAACCCAAAATGTTCCTGTAAGTTCCAGGGAGCTTTGTGGTACCCATGCAAAGAGTTCCAAAAATGATGCACTCCTGATAATTAGCCTCTCAAGGATCCCAAAGTCCTTTCCTGCTCATCTGGGATCTCTCTCTGGAATATCCTGCCCGTGACACCTGGAAGTGTACCCTCACTCAGCCATTACTCTATTCAATCCAGGATACCTTGGGTACTAAGTCTGCAGGCAGGGTTATTAGACCCCTTTAAAAGACAGATCCCTACACACTCCTGATGGCTTATTCTCTCTGTCACCTTCCAATTCCAATCAGCTATCTGGTAACTGCTATCTGGTATCTTCCCCTGACCCTCTTCATATCTTCTCTTGTCTCCCCCCCTCACACCCTCTACCCATGTCAGACAATCAAAGGTTCTTGGACCTCCTAAGATTCCTGTACCATTTCTCAGGATTCTGTCTCCATAGCGAGCTTTCCACTTCCACTTAAACAAATGAATATCTCTGGAGTAATGAAAGCTCACTCTCTATGAACTCTCTTCATACCCAGGCTCAGTTGAGCGGCACATAACAAAGATCTTTTATTGGGGATTGACCAAATTGTGAAACATCCCATCAGATCTGTGTTCCCAAGGATGAAGCCCACCACCACATTTGCTGAATCACTTTTGAGTTTCAGATTTATGCCTTTGGGATTTTCTTCCCTCCACTCTTTGGATCCCCGTGTTGTAAAACCTCTTTGGGCATTTTCTGTTCCACATTTGTCGATGAGACAAGGCTGACTCAATCATTTGAGATTTGGGTACCAAGCATCCTTCAGGCACCTCTATTGGAAATACATCTTATATTTACAGGAATATAGTGGTTATTGTTACTGTGGAAAAACCGTTCAGTGTTTTTTTGTGGAGTTATGTCAAATTCTCTAATGTACTAAGAAAATGAAAGATATCATATTACTGTAAAAAAATAAGTTTTTCATCGTTAGCTTCTTCCAGGAAGGTTTAAATTCCATTTCTTAGATTGGATTGAAGAAACATCAGACTGCAGGTACTTGGGTGCAAAAAATGATGTCAGCAGTAGGACAGAGTTCATTAGGCAGAGACAGATTCATCCAAGAGTATGTGGGGAGCCAGCACTGGAACCGGTATTCACTTATCTCAGCCGAAATTATGCCTTGGTATGTCTGATTGTCTGTCTGTCTGCTGGTTTAACTTTACAGTCCCTAACTCTCCATCACTCATTGTCTCTGTTTCTGTGTATCTCTGTCTCTCAATGTCTCTGTCTCTCTGTATATGTCCCTTTACCCTGTTGCACTTTTACATCTCTACCTACTGTGTACTGCACCTGCTCCCAACTGAGCCTCTCTCTCTCTCTCTCTCTCTCTCTCTCTCTCTCTCTCTCTCTCTCTCTCTCTCATTCTGTCACTCTCTCGCCTTCTGTCTTTGCCTCTGCAACTTAGGTGAAAATCAGCAGCTCTGGACTTGCTCAGGAATGTTCTACACCAAACCTGAACCTTTTGTTCGTCTGTCTGTATGTATCTTTCTTGCTGTGTGTCTGTCTATCTCTCTGTCAGAGTACAGAAGAGATTGCTAAACCACTCTAAAATGGTAAAACTAAAGATCTTTTTTATTGACCTAAAGATACCTTTCTCTATCTAAAATGTGAATGCTTTTCAGGCAAGTAGCTTCTATCAAAAAAGGCAGCTGATGTGTGTCAAATTTGTTTTTGGCAAATGCAAAGTATTCCTGTAAGTTCCAGGGAGCTGAATGGGACCCATGCCAAAAGGTTCAGAGATTCATTCCAGATAGTGTTCAGCCTCTCAGGGTTTCCAGATTGCTTTCCTCCTCCTCTGAGAACTTTCCCTGGGAAAACCCTCCCTCATCTGACCATACTTCCCTCTTACACCAGAACTTCAGAAATACTTTTTTATAAAATTAACTTCATCTCCTACACGGTTGAAAGCTCCCAAGGCATAGGATGCCTAAGACAGTGTCACACAATCTGGAAATCTGTGGAGCAACCAGGTAATCCAGGATGTGGTCGTACCCCACTATTCAAAACCCACCCAAAGATTGTCAATGCCACTTCATCAAAAATAAGCAGTCTTGAAAAGCTGACATCCTTATTCCATTAGTTGCAAATCTAAGACCCCAAATTTCCATAATCAGTGAAGTTGGGAATGAAAGATCCTGACATCGGGCTAAATGCCCATGTCACCTGCAAGGGTGATAATCATCCTGTACTCTGTTCAGTCTAGGGTTCAGTGAGTACTTAGTCTGAAAGCAGGGTTATAAGGTCCTTCAAAGACAGATCGCAACCCACTCTTGATGTCTTTTTCTCTGTCACCTTCCAATTCCTCTCTTCTAACTCCTATCTGTTATCTTCCTCTGAACATAGTAATCACTTCTTCTGTCTCCCCAAATCACCCTTTCCAAAAATGTCAGAAAATCTAAAGTTCATGGACATTCTAAGATCCCTGTTCCATTCTCATGGTTCCCTCTACATAGGGAGATTTCCCCTTTCACGTAAACAAATGGCCATCTCTGGAGCTGTGAAAGCCATGGATGTTCTCTCTCTGTGAACTATCTCGATACCTAGGCTAGGTTGAGTGGGACATCGCAGAGATCTTTTGTTGGGATTCACCAAATGTTGTAACACCTCATCATGTCGGTATGTTTCCCAAAAATGAAGTCCACCATTACATTCCCTGAATCCACTGTGGGTTTCAGATTCACGCCTTTGTGAGTTTCTCCCCTCCACTGTCTGGACCCCTGTGTCGCCTCAACTCTTCAGGCATTTTTGTTCAACAATTGTTTATGACCTTGTATTCTGATATGTTGGGTACAGACCTTATTTCAGCCTTCAGCCCCACCATTGGACTTAAATCTTATGTTTAAGGGAATCTATCGGTTACTCTTATGGTGGATAAACCAATTAATGCCATTTTTGTGGAGGAATAACAAAACCTAAGAAGTATATCAATGGAATAAGAAAATGAAAGGAATCACACTACTGTAAAAACGTGAGTTTCCCATGGTTAATTTCTTCCAGGAAGGTTTAAATTCCATTTCTTAGATTAGATTGAAAAATCATTGGACTGCAGATACTTGAGTGCATGAGATGATGTCATCAGCAGGACAGAGTTCATTAGGCAGAGACAGAATCCTCCATGAGTATGTTGGGAGCTTGGCTCTGGATGTGTTATGCACTTATCCTAGCCTACACTAAGCCTTAGACTGTCTCTGTGTCTGTCTGTCCCTTATTTCATTCTCTAACCTTCTGTATCACTCACTATCTCTGTCTCAGTCTCTGTGTATCTCTATCTCTCACTGTCTGTGGCTCTATGTATTTGCCTCTACACCCTGGGTAGGAGTCTATAATTCAATGTGATTTGCAATGTGTTTGCTGGGTATACTAACCAATGTCTCTTTCTCGTTCTCTCTCTCATTCTCTCTCTCTCTCTCTCTCTCTCTCTCTCTCTCTCTCTCTGTCTTTCTGCCTCCCTCCCACACTGTCTGGTCGTCTGTTTTTACCTCTGCACCCTGGGTGAATACCTGGATCTATACTTGTTCTGGACTGTTCTCCACATAAATTGAGCTTTTATCTCTCCATTTCTATGAGTCCCAGTCTCTCTCACTCTCCCTCTATCTCCTGTCTTTCTCCCTCTCTTTATTTATCTCTAGGTCTTTTCTTAATATCTCTCTGTTCTAGTACTGAAGTGCATGCTAAACATGTATACAATGGCAAAATTAAGGTGCTGTTTTATTGAAGGAAATATCCTCTTCCCATTCCAAAATGAGAATGATTTCTTCCAAGTCGCTTCTATCTTAAAGAAGCACCTGATGTGTCTCCAATTTATGGTTTTGGTAAACCCAAAACATTCCTGTAGTTTCCAGGGAACTGAACGGGACCCATGCAAAGAGTTTCAAAAATGATGCACTCCTGATAATTAGTGTTCAGCCAGTCAATGATCCCAGAGACCTTTCCTGCTCATCTGGGATCTCTCTCTGGGAGATCCTACCCATGACACCTGGAAGCATGCACTCACTCAGCAACTACTCTTCAGTCAAGTGATCCATGCATACTAAGTCTGCAGTCAGGGCTATTGGACCCCTTTAAAAGACAGATCCCTACACACTCCTGATGTCTTATTCTCTCTGTAACCTTCCAATTACAACTGGTATCTGTTAACTGTTATCTGGTATCTTCCTCTGAACCTCTTGATTTCTTCTCCTGTCTACCCCACTCACCCTCTCCAACTATGTTAGAAAATCTAAAGTTCATGGACATTCTAAGATTCGTGTTCGATTACTCAGCATTCTGTCTCCATAGCACGCTTTCCCCTTCCACTTAAATAAATGACCAACTCTGGATCTATGAAAGCCATGGAGGCTCTCTCTCTCTGAACTCTCCATACCCATGCTTGGTTGAGCGAAACATCGCAGAGATCTTTTTCTTTAGGGAGACAATTATCTAATAGAGCATATTTCATGCAGGAAGCGGCTTTCGGTAATGCAGTCTCATCTATGTTCAGGGATAGGTGTAAAGCAAATACACTTGTTTAAATTTATATGAGAAGACAGCTTCAGCTGAGAAAAGTGAAAATAAATGAATCTGCTTCAGACTTTTTTTGCTTGATAAAAGCAGCATTTTAAGAGCCTTATGTCTCTTTAGGTTAGTTCAAAATTACTCCAGCTCTTTGAATTTCACCCACTTGATAATTGTTTCTAGTGATCTGTATACAAGCCTGCTTTAAACAATTAACCTTTGTGATTATGTAGATGATTTGGGTTAAAGAGATTTGAGAGGAAAGTTGCTGCTCAGAATGTAGCACCTTCACACTCTGTCTTATGCCTAACCATGCATTCCACACTGCTGTGAACACCAAATTTCAGTGAGCTTTAGCCTTTTCTTTACCACATTTACCAACCTTAGGAACTCTTTCATTAGAAGTGCCTGCCCATGGTCTAAAAATCCCAGCTGCTTCCACACCAGCGACCCCCATAGTAGGGTGCTGGGTAGCCCACAGAGAACATTTTTGGGATTCACAAAATGGTGAAAACCCCAATCAGAACGGTGTGTTTCCCAAGAATGAGGCCCACCACCACATTTGCTGAATCACCAGTAGGTTTCAGATTTATGCCTTTAGGAGTTTCTTCCCTCCAGTCTTCAGACCCCTGTGTCATCTCAACTCTTCGGGCATTTTCTATTACACATTTGTCAATGAGTTAAGGCTGAATCCATCTTTTGCGATGTTGTGTACCAAGCCTCCATCAGCCACCTCCATTTGAATTACATCTTATGTTTAAGGGTTAGAGTTATGGTTACCAGTTACTGTTACTGTGGAAAAACCATTAAATGTCTTTCTGTGCAGTAATGTCAAACACCCTAAGAAGTATATCGATGGACTAAGAAAATGAAAGATATCATCTTACTGTAAAAAAGGTGAGTTTTCCATGGTTACCTTCATCCTGGAAGATTTAAATTCCATTTCTTAGATTAGATTGAAAGAACATTGGACTTCAGGTACTTGGGTGCACGAAATGAAGACAGAAGTAAGGAAGAGTTCATTAGGCAGACACAGCATCATCCATGAGTGTGTTTGGAGACAGCACTGGACCCAGTATTCAATTATCTCAGCCTTCACTAAGCCTTTGTATGTCTGTGTGTCTGTCTGTCTGCTTTTCTGACTTTTCAGTCCCTATCTCTATCACTCATTGTCTCTGTCTCTGTGTATCTCTGTCTCTCTCTGTCTCTGTCTCTCTGTATATGTCCCTTCACCTTGGTTGGCCTCTACTACTCTACCTACTTTGCACTAGACTTGCCTGCTACACTTGGAATCTCTCTCTCTCTCTCTCTCTCTCTCTCTCTCTCTCTCTCTCTGTCTCTCTCTCTCTGTCTTTCTCTCTCTCCCTCGCTTGCTCTGTCACTCTCTGGCCTTCTGTCTTTGCCTCTGCAACTTGGGTAAATATCAGCAGCTCTGGACTTCATCAGGAATGTTCTCCCCCAAAACTGAACTTTTGTCTTTCTGGATGCCTGTGTCTTTCTCGCTGTGTGTCTGTCTGTCTCTATCTCACAGTACAGAAGAGATTGTTTAACCACTCTATAATGGTAAAACTAAAGAGTTTTTATTTTCCTAAAGATACCCTTGTCTAACCAAAATGTGAATGCTTTCAGGCAAGTTGCTTCTTTCAAAAAAAAAGGCAGCTGATGTGTCTCCAATTTATGTTTTTTGAAAACACAAAGCATTCCTGTAAGTTCCAGGGAGCTGAATGGGACCCATGCAAAAAGTTCCAAATATCCATTGCAGACAAAGCTTATTCAGCCTCACAGAGTTTCCAGATTGCTTTCCTCATCCTCTGTGAATTTTCCCTGGGAAAACCCTCCCTCATCTGACCATACTCCCCTCTGACACCACAACTTCAGAAAGAATTTTTTTTCTAAACTTAACTTCATCTCCTACAATGTTGACATCTGCCGAGGCTTAGGATGCCCCAGACAGTGTCACAAAATCTGGAAATCCATGGAGCAACCAGGTAATCCAGGATGTGGTCGTACCCCACTATTCTCAACCCACCCAGAGATGGTCAATGCCACTTCATCAAAAAGAAGCAGTCTTGAGAAGTTGACATCCTAATTCCCTAAGTTGCAAATCTAAGACCCCAAATTTTCATAATCAGTGAAGTTGGGAATGAAAGGTCCTTGCATCGGGCTAACTTCCCATGTCATCTGGAAGGTTGAAATCACTCAGCCAATACTCTGCTCATTCCAGGATTCCATGGGTACTAAGTCTGGAGGGAGGGTTATAGGACTTATTTAAAAACAGATCCCTACCCAATTCTGTTGTCTTTTTCTCTGTCACCTTCCAATTCCTCTCTACTCTCTGATATCTGGTATCTTCCTCTGACCCTCTTCATCTCTTCTCCTGTTTCCCCCACTCACCCTCTCCAAACATGTCAGAAAATCTAAAGGTCATGGACATTGTAAGATTTGTGTTCCATTGCTCAGGGATCTGTCTCAATAGCGAGCTTTCCCCTTCCACATAAACAAATGACCAACTCTGGAGCTGGGAAAACCATTGAGGTTCTCTCTCTCTGTGAACTCTCTCCAAACCCAGGCTTGGGAGAGTGGACATCACAGAGATATGTTTCTGGGACTGACCAAACGGTGAAACAGCCCATCAGGATGCTGTGTGTCCCAAGGATGAGGTGCACGACCACATTCTCTGAATCACCTGTGGATTTCATAATTATGCCTCTGGAATTTTCTTTTCTCTTCTGTTCAGACCCCTTTGTTGTCTCAAATGTTTAGGCATTTTTGTTCCACAACTGTCAATGAGGAAGGCTGAATCCATCTTATGAGATGCTGGGAAGTATGCCTCCTTCAGCTACCTCCATTGGAATTACATCTTATGTTTAAGGGTATCTAACAGTTATAGTTACCATGAAAAAAGCATTCAATGCCTTTGTGTGGAGTACATCAATAGACTAAGAAAATGAAAGCAATCCCATTACTGTAAAAAAAAAGTGAATTTTCCATGGTTATCTTCTTCCAGGAATTTTTAAATTCCATTTCTTAGATTAGATGGAAAAAATCATTGGACTGCAGATTACTGGGAGCACGATGTGATGTCAGCTGCAGGACAGAGTTCATTAGGCAGAGACAGCATCCTCCATGAGTCTGTTGGGAGCCTGCCTCTGGATGTGGTATGCACTTATCCTAGCCTAGAACAAGTGTTTGACTATATGTGTGTCTGTCTCTCATTTCATCCTCTTTCTTATATCACTCTCTGTCTCTGTGTATCTGTGTCTCTCACTGTCTGTGTCTCTATGTATATATCTCTAAACCCTATGTTTGCCTGCTACACAAAGCCAAAGTGTCTGTCTGTCTCTGTGTCTCTTCTGCTGTGTTTGGCTCTGCACCCTGGGGGAATACCTGTAGCTGTACTTGTTCTGAACTGGTCTTTGCCTAAACTGAGCTTTTATCTGTCCGTTTGTATGTGCCTCTCTCTCTCTCTCTCTCTCTCTCTCTCTCTCTCTCTCTCTCTCTCTGTGTGTGTGTGTGTGTGTGTGTGTGTGTGTGTGTGTTTGTGTGTGTGTGTGTCTGAGTACTGAAGAGAATGATAAACCTCTCTACAATGGCAAAATTTATGTGCTATTTTATTGTCCAAAGATACCCATCCCATTCCAAAATGAGAGTTTTTTCAGCCAAGTCGCTTCTATCATAAAGAGGCAGCTGATACCTCTCATACCAGGACTTCAGAAACATTTTCTATTCCAAACTTTACCTCATCTCCTATGCTACTGACATCGGGAGAGGTCTAGGAGTCCCAGGTATGTGCCCCAAGGCTTGTATAAGGAGGACGCCACCAGATAAACTAGGATGTGTTACTACCACAACTTTCACAGGTCCCCCAATGATGGTCAATGTCTCTACTTCAGCAGGATGCAGTACTGAGAACTCGATATCCTTATTCCCTAAATTGCCATGTCTATCAACCCAACATTCTGTATTCAAGGAAAGTTGGAATGAAAGTTCTAGGCATCAGGCTGGCATATCCAAAGAACCGGTCATGATTCACTCACTCAGGCAGTACTCTCTTCAAGCTTCCGTGGGTACTAAATCTGCAAGGAGTTTTATAGGACCCCTTTAAAAGACAGATCCCGACTCCATCATGCTTTGTTATTCACTCTCATACTCTGTCTCTCTCTTTGTCTCTCTCACCTTCCAATTCCTCTCTGCTCTCTGCTCTTCCTATGACTGACTTCATCTCTTCTCTTGTCTCCCCCACTCACTCTCTCCCTCCCTGTCAGAAAATCTTCGTTTATGGACTTTCGAAGTTTGGTGTTCCAATGCTCAGTCTTCAGTTTCCATAGCAGGCTTTAGCATTCCACATAAACAAAAGACCAACACTGGATTTATGAAAGCATGGGAGAGTCTCTATGACCTCTCTCCATACCCAGGCTCGGTTGAGCGGGATGCCACTGCGATCTTATTCTGTGACTGACCAAATGGTGAAACACACCATCAGGTCGTTGTGTTTCCCAAGGATTAGGTCCACCACCACATTTCTTAAATCACCTGTGGTTTTCAGATTTATGCCTTTGGGAGTTTCTTCTCTCCACTCTTCAGACTCCTGTGTTGTCTCAACTCATTGGGTATTTTTGGTCGCACAGATGTCGATGAGTATAGGCTGACTCAATATTCTGTGATGTTGGGTACCGAGCCTCCTTCAGCCACTCCCATTGGAAGTACATCTTATGTTTAACAGAATCTAGTGTTTACTGGTACCGTGGAAAAACCATTCAATGCCTACTTGTGGAGGAATATCATGTACCCTAAGAATTACATCAATTGACTATGAAAATGAAAGGAATCACATTGCTGTAAATAAATGTGAGTTTTCCATGTTAGCTTCTTCCAGGAAGGTTTGAATTCCATTTCTTAGATTGGATTGAAAGATCATTGCATTGCAGGTTCTTGGTTGCATGAGATGTTGTCAGCAGTAGGACAGAGTTCAATGGCAGAGACAGCATCCTCCATGAGAATTTTGGGAGCCTGCCTCTGTAACTTGTATTCCCTTATTTCAGCCTAGACTAAGCCATGGCCTGTGTGTGTGTCTGCTGTCTGTTTGTCTCTCATTTCATTCTCTAAATCTCACTCCATCAATCTGTCATGACTCGGCATATCTCAGCTTTAACTCATGACAGCCGTGTGGTTCTATCTGAGTTAGGGTGTGTGGACCTGGAAACTCCTAGCAACCCACCATCGGTAAAGATCAAACCCAGGCATCTTGTCGTCTTTAGAGAGCTCTCAGTTCCATGCTTTAGAGCTAGAGTCAGTTCATTATTAGCCATCTTTTCTGCTGTTTCTTAACCATCCTGCCAATACCACGAGGGAACCATTACTCTCTTTGTTCTCCTCTCTGCTCTCTTTGCTCGACCCTAATTCCTGTCTTCCCTGGTCATTCACACAACTCGCACCTCTGCCCATGTGATTGACTATTCAGATGCTTAGGCCCACAGAGATGCAAATAAGAGGCATATTACCCTGAGGCTATGGCAAACAATAGTAGCCCCACTGGCAAATAACAATACAATAGTGGGCCAGATATTTACGGTGCCCCTGTTTGCTGAAGCTGGAGGCTGGGCCCTAAAATATTTCATTACAGAATTATTTGGTCCCCACAATACCTCTCTATTAAATTAATAAAAAGAAACCTGTGCTTCTGAATCAGGACAGATGACTGCGCCTGTTTTAGGAGGCTCCCTTCAACCTGCCAGGTGTGCCCTTCATGTAATCACGCATTCCATCATGCGTGTTCTGTCTTAGGATTCCCTAAAGGTAAGAAAACCATTCCAATCTCTGGCTGGAAACAGTCTCTTTAAATAAGGTTAGTGGGGGATAGGGAATGGTCCAGCCTCAAGCATTCTGAATCAGCAAGAAACCTCCAGGAGTAGAGCGATTCAGCGCTCATGACTGAAAAAGTTCTCCTGTGGAATGGAGACATATAAAGGTTAAAATAGCCTTTAAAAAATCTGCGTGGCAATGCCTCTAGTGCCTCTGATATGGACCTCATTAAACTTTGCTCCCTAAAACATACTTCTATCCTAAGGCTTGTAAATTACACGTTACATTCCTGTTACAATGTACTCTGACTTCTAGTATCTAATAACAATTGCATAACACATATAGCAAGATCAGAGACATTAAAAATTCCATCATGAACATACATTAGGGTGTGTCACAATACAATCAAAAGACAATGAGATATTCTCACAATCTGTGGGGTGTGAACAATTTCACACTTCTAAGTCTTTTTTCTTTATTTCCTGCCTGGGACTCAATGCCCCTTGAACATTTCTCATTCTTGCTCAAAGTCTGAAGTTCTAACATCAGGTTTGTAACATCAGTGTTTGAAAGTTAACTAAAAAGATTTTGTCCATGTGAAAGACCCCGCCCCCTGGCTGGTTCTCTCTCGGTGACACTCCCGTACGCACGCACACTCCCACACGCCTGGCGGCTGGCTCCCTCCCAAGCCGGTTCACCCAGGCGGGGGCCCCTCGACCCAGGCCCGCCCGCCTGGCGCCATGCCCCGGGGCTGGGGCCGAGCAGGGAGAGGACGCCCCCCTCGCCCCCCCGCCCGATGGGGAACCTCCGTCCCAAGGTCAGCCATCTGGATGCGGAGGGGGGAATTGGGTCTGTTGTACCAGGTGCAGATCTTGAGAATATACTGACCTAAAATAACTCTGTACCTCATTAAATTTTCCAATAGAATCCCTGTAACTATGCTTTTCGCTTCTGCACTGTGCTTTTTAGCTATATAAGGACCCCCTCCCTTGGCTCGGGGCTTAGCCTACCAAAAGCTAAGCCCCGGAGTACCAGCGCTACTAATAAACCCTCTTGCTCTTGCATCCAAAGTTCGTGGTTTTGCTGATTCCTGGGTGTGGGTCTCCTTCTACAAAAGTACCTCTTCTGAGGTCTTTCATTTGGGGGCTCTTCCGGGATTGACACCCGCCCAGGGACCACCGACCCAAGTCTGGGAGGTAAGCGTTGTGCGGATCCGCTGTCTTGTCTCGTCTTGTCTGTCTGAATCCGTCTTATGAACTGTGCCTGCGTTTGCAGTACCCAGCTGAGTACATTCGTATTTGGCGGCTCCGAGGAGGAACTCCCGGCCGCGGCTCCAGGAGACGTCCTGGCAGCGTTTGGAGCCTCAGTGAGCTCATTTGTTTTCTGGCTAGGGTAGATGCCTTAGCGCTTGGAGCCTCAGTGGGCTCATTTGTTTTCTGGAGTTTTACTTTCGACTCTCTGTCGAAACCGCGCTGCGAAAGCCTGTTCTGTGTTGTTCGGTCTTTGTTTTGTAGTTGATGTGCATAAACGCAAATGGATTACTCTTTGTTCCTCAGAATGGCCAGCCTTTGACGTGGGCTGGCCGCGGGATGATACCTTTAACCCCCAAACTATATTTCAGGTAAAAGACACCCCAAGGGCCCCCCTTCCTTTCCCCCTCTAACCGCCCGCCGCGCACTCCCTTACTCCCCCCCGGGAGAATTGACTGAGGAGCCCCTGCCATATCCGGCACCGCCACTGCCCCCGCCAGAGGCAGAAGCGGCAGCCGCCTAGGCGGAGGCGGCCCCGGCAGGTCCCCTTAACCTCGGAGAGAAACAGCGTGTCCAGCTGCCCAATGAAATTGATGCAGCTTGCCCTCTTAAAAGACCTGAATGGGATTTTACCACTGAAGCAGGTAGGACGTCTCTATCGCCGGGTGTTCGCAGCGGGTCTCCGGGGGGCAGGACGCCGACCCAGCAATTTGGCCCAGGTGAAGCAGATGATACAGAGGGCGGAGGAATCACCTGCCGCTTTTCTAGAGAGACTAAAAGAAATATATAGGATGTATACTCCCTATGATCCGGAAGATCCAGGGCAGGCCACCAGCGACCTGGACAGGGATCAATGTGCTTTTTGCTATACTTCATGAAAAAGGGACTTTGACAAAATTTTTATGTTGACTTAAAAATTAAAAAAAAAATGTAGGAAACTTAAATAATAAAAAGGAAATTTGTCTAGGAATGTCTAAGAGAGTCAGAGAAATAAACTAAAAGGTTATAGAAAATTAAAGCAAGCAAGTCATAGCAGAGAAGATTGTTACAGAAAGTTATGGAGGGTCAAAGCAAGTTGTAAAAGGTCAGAGGAAAGTTGTTAAAAGTCAGAAAAAAGGTTATTATAAGTCAGAGAAAAATGTAAACTGTGCTATGGTTTCTCATGTCTAAAATTTTAACCATATTAAGCTAATTCTGTTTTATATATACTTGTTTTAAAATGTTCTGCTTCCATTTTGCTAAAATTAAAAAAAGAATACTTAAACCGCCATCTTGACTAAAGATGACCGCATGGAAATTAGAGGTACCATCTTAGAAACAAGTTTTTCAATTGAGATTTACAATATTAATACTTCTATATATTACAGAAAGACCTTAAGGGAATTTAAATTTCTTTTTAAAACCAGTTTTTTTATGTTTGTTTTTATTAATGTTTGTACTTAAAGAGCTTCAATTTAAAATTATTTTTGAGCAAAGCCTGACAATGTAAAGTTTTTGTGTTATGAAAATGCTGATCTATTATAAGATATTACAGTTTATATTTTAGAAATAAGTTTAGGATATTGACAACACACACCTTTAAGCTCAGGATGTTGGTAGCACACGCCTTAAGTTTAGAACATTGGGGATACACGCCTTTTATCCCACCACTCGGGAATAAGAGGCAGATAGATCTTTATGAGTTCAAGGCCTGTCTGGTCCGGCAGATCGAATTCCAGGACAGGCTCCAAAGTCACAGAAAAACCCTGCCTAAGAAAGAAGTTAAGCTACTGTTTAAGGAATATAAGGTAGCTCTATGCAGTTTTAAGTTCAGCTGTGCTGTTTCAAACATCTTACTAAGTTAAAACCAGTTACAGTCAGACTAAAAATTATTTACAGAAATAAGACCTTACCTAGCCACCTGTATACTTAATGTGTGCTTAAGGCAAGTAATTAAAACAGACAAACAGACCTCTAATGCTTCAGAGATCTTCAGAATATGGCATTTAAATTGTTATCTTTAAAGTTTATAATGTCAGACAGACTGCCAGATCCTGACAATGACCCGAAGATTACAGGCACCTCAGTTCCTGCACCTGGACCAATGAGCAGATGCTCAGATATGAAACCTGCCGCCTGCCAGAACCTGGCCGAGACTGTGGACAAAGCTGCTGGACACTGGAAAATTGATTGTACCCCTTTGCCTAGACAAAACAAGGTCAGTCTTTTCCATGTCCCTCTTCCACAGAGAGAAAATAAAACCTCTCACAATATAGGCCTGGCGAAGATTGTTGTTCTTTGAGACAGCTGCCTCCAACGATAATGGAGAAACTTGGGTTTGGCTAACTGTATATGGACTTGCTTCTAACTGGCTTCTGTCACTTTTTAGTAGATTCGGATAAAATATACCCTTCTCAGATCTCTGAAATATTACTGGTTGTCAGCTTGACAGCATCAGACAGTCAGATCCACTATAGACTAGTCAGTATGTTAGCTGATAAAATAATGACTATCTACTGTTCAGGCACAAGCTCAAGGTTTTTAAGTTTATTTTGGTTGTCATCTAAGTACAAACTTAAAGGGCTTTTCATTAGGCCAAAGGCACCTCTGTCCAATCCATACCTGGCTCTCTGGACAGAGGAGAAATGTACATGCTTATAGCCCAAATCTGTAGTTTTTGCTAGGACTCAAATTTATAAATATGTTGCTGCTGTTTGAACAGATCTCCAGATATCTGCTTTTTCTGCACTGTGGGCTTCAGTAAATAAGTTTTAACCTCTGTTCCTAGTTTAAATATATCTTAAACAGGTTTCTGCTTCTGACAGACATCTGAGTATCAGTTGCGGACTACAGGCTGTTCTAAGTAGACTGCGAGCCCTGGACTTGCTATGGATATGAACCAGTCTGCTGATGTGGACACCCCCTATCTCTGCAACAGTGTCTGCTAACCAGAAGCCTCTGATGGATTCCCCATTGCCTAAATTCCTTTTTGCTTTTGACTAGCATTTCAACCTTCTGGGGTCCCTAACTTCGTCCCAAAGTCAGCAGGAAGCAGTTTGGAAAAGAATTTCGCCGTCCATTTTCCCTGGTTAAAATGCTAAGTCAAAAGGAACTCCCTTGCATGGGGATGCGAAACGACAGGGGATGCTCACTGGAAGCCTTCATCCTCATGGGACAAGATTCAGGTAACCAGAGGATGGCAAAAGGGCTCCACCGGTACCACCTCTATGCCTCTCCTTATTTCCTTTACAGATGAGGATAAGAAAGCAACAAAATGACAGAAGGGATATGCTTGGGGCCTTCGCTGGTACCTGTCGGGACCAGATCAGGGGGGCAATCTTTAAAATTAGACTCAAAGTAAAAACTATCACCAACCTGAATATGTTTACAGCGTATTAGGGAAATCAACCCGATATAAGAGGGAGCCAATATCCTTTACCGTGGCCCTATTATTAGGAGGGATAACAGTGGGGGGCATAGCAGCCGGCATAGGGACCGGAACCGTTGCCCTACAGGAAATTAATCATTTTAAGCTTCTACAACAAGCCATGCACACAGATATCAAGGTCCTAGAAGAGTCAGTCAGTGCACTCGAGAAATCCTTAACATCACTCTCTGACGTAGTCCTGCAGAACAGAAGAGGGTTAGATTTATTATTTTTACAGAAAGGAGGGCTATGTGCTGCCCTCAAGGAAGAATGCTGCTTTTATACAGACCATACAGGAATAGTTAGAGACAGCATGGCCAAGCTTATAGAAAGACTTAACCAGAGACCTCTGAATGAAAGATTCCATTCAGTTACAAGAGAAATGGGGGAATGAAAGACCCCGCCCCCTGGCTGGTTCTCTCTCGGTGACACTCCCGTACACGCGCACACTCCCACACGCCTGGCGGCTGGCTCCCTCCCAAGCCGGTTCACCCAGGCGGGGGGCCCTCGACCCAGGCCCGCCCGCCTGGCGCCGCGCCCCGGGGCTGGGGCCGAGCGGGGAGAGGACGCCCCCGCCCCCTCGCCCCCCCGCCCGATGGGGAACCTCCGTCCCAAGGTCAGCCATCTGGACGCGGAGGGGGGAATTGGGTCTGTTGTACCAGGTGCAGACTTTGAGAATATACTGACCTAAAATAACTCTGTACCTCATTAAATTGTCCAATAGAATCCCTGTAACTATGCTTTTCGCTTCTGCACTGTGCTTTTTAGCTATATAAGGACCCCTCTCCCTTGGCTCGGGGCTTAGCCTACCAAAAGCTAAGCCCCGGGGTACCAGCGCTACTAATAAACCCTCTTGCTCTTGCATCCAAAGTTCGTGGTTTCGCTGATTCCTGGGTGTGGGTCTCCTTCTACGAAAGTACCTCTTCTGAGGTCTTTCACATGTCTTGATTAAGCATTGTGAAGGAGCTTCTGTCAGTTGGTTTATGACAATATCCAACTGTACTAAATTGTTCCTTTTTCCCAAGGGAAAAACTGGCAAAACAGTTTTGTGTGTCTGTTTGTGGCAAGAAAGAAAGCTGTTTTTTTTTTTTCTTTCAAGATTTTAGTCTGCTCCTGGATGAGCACTCACGGATTCAGAGAGTTGGATGTAGTCCTTATGTAGGGAGGCTGGGACTCTGCAAAGCATCTCGAAACTGGAACTGGGTGTGTCTTCTTTCTTCCTCCAGCTGTAGTTCAGATGCATTCAGAGTTCAGGAATATAGGTCCATTGTTTCACTCCATCTGGTTCAGATGTTATCCTTCAGGCCCAGGTCTAATTCCTGTCTGCTCTATGCATCTTATCAACCACTCCAGCAGCCAGCATGACTCATTCTTCACCTTAGAGAAAACATAGACATGCCCTCAACCCCCAAATAATTAAGGAATCTGCTCCCCTCTCCATTTGACCTGAGCAAAATTTTCTGGAGTTCCTTCATGCCAGAATCTGTCTGTATCAGATTGCCCACTGGCATCCATATTTAAAAAGTTTAAGATAAACAGTGTGTGATTTAACGCAGCATGTGGATTTAAATCATCATTAGATGTTCCAAAAAAGGTACTTAACCAATGAATATTTTATAACCACTTCTTAAAAACTCATTTAAAGATTTCAAGCTATCTTTTCCAATTGGTATCTTTTAAGCCTTAATTTCTTTAGAATACAACATATGTCTTTAACAATTTTTAAGATTTATTTAAAGTTTCTAAGTAGCCTTTTCTAATCTAACCTTTGGAGCTGACCAGGTGATAAGACTTCATTTGCATCTTAGCTGACCTGGCCTAATTTGCATTTGCAAAGACACATTCAAGTTGTGAATCTAAAAGGATTGCTCTCTCCTGAGGCTTTTCATAAACCCTTTTTAAAATCATGTATCAATTTTTATTTTCTAGATTTTCCTTTTTTAACCATAAAAATTTAGGAAGATCTGTATCCTCTCATCTGCCAAATATTTACAGAACCATCCATAGATTCCTCCTGTCTCTAAGCTAATGCTATAGGCTTTTGCTAACTTTTTTATTGACTATCTCCTAGGGCTTAAATCATTAATTTTTCCTCTTAAGATATTGACTGACTTACTGGATGCTTTTTTGACCATATTAAAGTGATTTTAATATTTTGTAAACTATCCAAGGCAATGCAAATATCTCTCTAATCATATCGAAGGCAATTTCGGCATTTCCATTCATCTGCATTCATAAATTAACAATCACATCACACATCCAGGTGTGGCCACACCTTTCATTCATAACTTGCATACGTCTCACATTTCTCCTTTGGCCTAGGTTATGATCATTTTGTTGAAAAGAAACATACCTAATTGAAATTTCTCCTAACATAGTAGCTATAGTCAATCCTTGAAATATGAGCATCCAAAATTTGAACAAATGTAAGCTTAAATATGTTGCCCTTTCTTATTTGTAAGTCTCAAAAGCAGTTTCTGTCTTGCTGTATTAATAGTATTTATATACATTGACTAGCCATCAACCATGGCAGCATCTCCCAAGGCTGTAAGTTACCCTGAGGAGGCAGGCTGTCTCCCACCCCATCAGCCATTTTGTCTAGCCTGCCGCAGACACCAGCATTAGGTGGCACCAAGCTGCTGGCTGAGGGCTGGCAGACTGAGGCCACTTCCACGGCTGACCTCGGCTTTAGCTCGACTATGCCCTCTGGGCTGCTGAAAGATCTGCGGCTGTATTTTGGGCACAAGCCTGATCCCTTATTTTCTCTTTTTTTGGAGACTCTGTCTGACTTGGTGCTCTTCCTGAAAATGTCCAAAACAAACTCTAGAAGGCTCTGTGCATTTCTTCCTCCCTGTGCCTTGCTTTCTGTGTTGGAATAACAGATTTTTCTAACTGAAGTTCTGGTAAGGCAGCCATCATCACTAATCCCTGGTGTAAGCTAGGTACACATCTGAAAAATTCTTGATGAACTCGCCTAGGCATTCCTTTTCCTGTGAGGCCTTAGGGAGGTCTGGCATGCATTACCAGGATTCTAATAAGCTAGCTGTTTCACAATCAAAGCTCCAATACCTGTTTATCTAACCCTTTTGGATCATGTCCACACAGGCCTAGAAACCAATTCTGAACTAACTCCCTAAGTCCCTGCCTGCTCTCTATAGCAAATCTCCTCCTCCTGACCGGCAGGCCTTGGTTACCCGCTTTCAATTTCCTAGGAGTGAGGTTTCTACAGCAATATTCCCTATCATCCTCTGGGTAAAAATTGCTGTTGATCCATATTTGACACAGGCCATTTTCAGTTCCTTGAGCTTTATTATATATATATATATATATATATATATATATATATATTCATTACCATCCAGTTGCCCCTTAGTAGGCGCAGAGTTTTCTGTACTCCATTACATTCCTAGTTATCTCCAGAGGGCCTACTTGTATGCGAGGCCAGAGGTATGTCTCCCCATGATCCTGCGCAACTCGAAATGCTGCATCATGGCTGTTGCTTTTGCAAGCCGGCAGGATCCTTTTAAAACTTATAGACTCTAAAATCCCCTGTACTTGCTTTCATTTGTTTTAGCTCTCCCGGCTGTTAAACTATACCCAAGAAATAAATATACAATCATCTGACTAACAATTACCTGCCTGATTTCTCTAACTATATACATTTTTACTTTCAAGGCTAACTTACTTCTCTTTAACATCTGGCTAATATTTCTGTTTCATATTTACAATTACCTGCATTTTTCATTCCGGAGTTTAACACATTACATTTTACTACTTTATCACCTGAATGATATTTTAGTCTCATATCTTCTTTGTGCAATTTTCTCTTACTTAAGGACAAAATATACCTCTTTACCTATTTTAGTCAGCTGCTGGCAGATATTTTCGTACTATATATATTTTGTGCACATTTCTGCTTTAAGGTTAAATAACCCGATTTATCTTTTCTGTCAGCTGCTGGCTGACGTCTTCCTATTTTATATTATAGATATTATATATATTTCCTATTTCTACAATTATATCCAGTTTTATTCCTTACTTAACGTTGCTCACTCACCACATTTTGCCAATTCTTTCTTCTTTTTCCTGCGCGTGTTTCTTCTCCAAACTCTTCAACCTCAATGACTATCTCTTTGAAGTGCCTAAGCTTCTGCCTTGTCCATTACTTCGTGGTGTCCATGGATTCTTCCCGAATATTCATGTCCCGCATTCGGGTGCCATTTTGTTGTGATGCTGCATGTTTCATCCTTAACCCATGAGGTTCGCCCTGATTAGGGGTGTGTGGAAGTGGAAACTCCTAGCAACTCAGCAACGATAAAGACCAAACACAGGCATCTTGTCATCATCAGAGAGTTCTCAGTTCCAAGTTGTATAACTAGATTAATTTCTTTATTAGCCATCTTTTCTGGTGTTCCTTAACCATCCTGCGATGACCACCAGGGAACCATCTCTCTTTTTTCTCCTCTCTCTTCTGGTCGCTCGCTCCTCACTCCACTGTCCTCCCCAGTCATTCACACATATCTCACCTCGGCCCAGGTGAGGGCCTCTTCAGATGCTTAGGCCCGCAGAGATTCAAATTGGAGGAATATTACCCTGAGGCAATGGTAAACAATAGTAGCCTTACTGCCATTAACAATACAATATTGGGCAAGAGCTTTCCAGTGTTCATGTTTAGTGAAACCAAAGGTTGGATAACAAAATATTTAATAGCAGAAATATTTTGGTTCCCAAGAGGGAAGAAACTCCCAAAGGCATAAATCTGAAACCCAAAGGTAATTCAGCAAATGTGGTGGTGGGCCTCATCCTTGGGATACACATCGATCTGATGGGTTGTTTCACATTTGATCAATTCCAAAAAAAAGGTCTCTGTGATGTGCCACTCAACCGAGCTTGGGTATGGATAGAATTCACATAAAGAGAGTCTCCATGGCTTTGAAAGCTCCAGAGTTGGTGATTTGTTTAAGTGGAAGAGGAAATCTCATTATGGAGATGGAATCCTGTGCACTGGAACACGAAACTTAGAATGTCCATGAACCTTAGATTTTCTGACATGTTTGGAGAGGGTGAGTGGAGGAGACAGGAGAAGTGATGAAGATTGTCAGAGGAAGATACCAGATAGCAATTAGCAGGTTGGAATTGGATGATTACAAAGAGAAAACGACATCAGCAGTGTGTAGGGATCTGTTTTTTAAAGGGGTGTTATAACCCTGCATGCAGACTTAGTACCCATGGAGCCCTGCAATAAACAGAGTAGTGGCTGATTGAGTGCACACATCCAGTTGTCATCTGCAAGATCTCCCAGAGAGAGATCCCAGGTGAGCAGGAAATGACTCTGCGATCATTGAGAGGCTAGATACTAATTATCAGGAGTGCATCATTTTTGGAACTCTTTACATGGGTCCCATTCAGATCCCTGGAACTTACAGGAATGTTTTGGATTTATCAAAAACATAAATTGCAGAGACATCAGGTGCCTCTTTGTGATATTAGCGACTTGGCTGAAAGCATTCTCATTTTAGAAATGGAAGGGTATATTACATCCAATAAAAAAGCACCTTAACTTTGCCAGTGTAGAGATGTTTTGCATGCTCTTCAGTACTAGAACAGAGAGACAGAAAGACAGAGATAGAGATGGACAGAGAGAGAGAGGGGGACACATGCAAAAGGACAGATAAAAGCTCATTTAGTTGGAGACCAATCCAGAACAAGTATAGATCCTTGTATTCACACAAGGTGTAGAGCAAATAACAGAGGACCAGAGAGAGAGAGAGAGAGAGAGAGAGAGAGAGACAGAGAGACAGAGAGACAGAGAGACAGAGAGACAGAGACAGAGACACAAAGACAGAGAGAGAGACAGAGTGAGAGACAGAGAGACAGAGAATATGAGAGAGCAAAATAGAAAGAGACTTGGATTATTGTAGCCGTCAAACACATTGCAAGGTAGGTAGAATTATGGACACCCACCCAGGCTGTAGAGATATAACCATTGACACAGACAGTGAGAGACCGAAATACACAGAGACAGAGACAGAGACAGAGACAGTGAGTCGTAGAAAGTGTTAAAGTGCAATGAGGGACATACAGACACAGAGACAGGTCATGGCTTAGTGTAGGCTAGGATAAGGGCATATCACATCCAGAAACAGCCTCCCAATATACTTTTGGAGGATGCTGTCTCTGCCTAATGAACTCTGTCCTGCTGATGACATCACCTCATGCACCCAAGTATCTGCATTCCAATGATTTTTCAAGCTTAGCTAAGAAATGGAATTGAAACCTTCCGGGAAGAAATTAACCATGGAAAACTCACCTTTTTTACAGTAAAGTGATTCCTTTCATTTTCTTATTCCAATGATGTACTTCTTAGGGTGTTTTACATTCCTCCACATAAAAGGCATTAAACTTTCTTTTCCATGGTAACAGTAACCACTAGATTCCCTTAACCATAAGATGTAATTCCAATGGAGGTGGCTGAAGAGCGTCAGTACCCAACATCTCAGAATATCAGGCATAACTCATCAACAATTGTGGAACAAATATGCCTGAAGTGTTGAGACTACACAGGGTTCTGAACTGTGGAGGGGGAGAAACTCGAAAAGGCCTATATCTGAAAACCACAGGTGATTCAGCCAAGGTGGTGGTGGACTTCATCCTTGGGAAACACACCGACCTGACGTGGTGTTTCAACGTTTGGTCAGTGCCAGAAAAAGATCTCCATGATGTACCACTAAACCAAGCCATTGTATCGAGGGATGCACTCAGAGAGAGAGCATCCATGGCTTTCACAGCTCCAGAGATGGTCATTTGTTTACGTAGAAGGGGAAAGCTCAGTACGGAAATGGAACCCTGAGCAATGGAACACAAATCTTAAACTATACATGTACTTTAGATTTTCTGACAATGTTGAAGAATGTGAATGCGGGAGACAGAAGAAGAGTTGAAGAGGATCAGAGGAAGTTACCAGTTAGCAAATAGAAGAGAGGAATTGGAAGGTGACAGAATAAGACGTCAGGAGTGGGTAGGGATCTGTCTTTTAAAGGGGTCCTATAACCCTCCCTGCAGATTTAGTACCCATGGAACCCAGGACTGAACAGAGTAGTGGGTGAGCAAATGCACCCTTCCGGGTAAAATGGGCAGTTAGCACGATGCCAGGAACTTTCATTCCAAACTTTACTGATTATGGAAATTTGAGGTCTTATATTTGCAACTTAGGGAATAAGGATGTCAAGATCTCAAGACTGCTTCTTTTTTATGAAGTAGCATTGACCAATTTTGGGGGGTTGAGAATAGCAGGGTACAACCATATCCTGTATTACCTGATGGTTCCACAGATTTCCAGATTGTGTGACACTGTCTGGGGCATCTTAAGAAGTGTAGGAGATGAAGTAAAGTTTAGAAAAAACGTATTTGTGAAGTTCTGATGTCAGAGGGGAGTATGGTCAGATGAGGGAGGGTTTCCCAGGGAAAGTTTTCAGAGGAGGAGGAAAGAAATCTGGAATCAGTGAGAGGCTGAACACTATTTATCTGGAGTGAATGTTTGGACCTTTTTGCATGGGTCGAATTCAGCTCCCTGGAACTTACAGGAATGCTTTGTGTTTGTCAATAACATAAATTGGAGACACATCAGCTGCCTTTATTTATAGAAGCAACTTGGCTGAAAGCATTCATATTTAGGATAGAGAACGATATTTCTAGTACAATAAAAAAGCACTTTACTTTTCCCATTTTACAGTGGTTTTACAATCTCTTCTGTACTGTGACAGAGAGAGAGACAGACACACAGCGAGAAAGACACATAGATACAGATAGACAAAAGATTCAATTCCTGAGCAAGTCCAGAGTTGCTGAAATTCACCCAATTTGCAGAGGCAAAGACAGAAGCCCGAGAGTGACAGAGCAAGAATGAAAGTGAGAGAGAGAGAGAGAGAGAGAGAGAGAGAGAGAGAGAGGCTTATTGTAGCAGGCAGGTCCAGTGCAAAGTAGGTAGAGTTATAGAGGCCCACCAGGG
This sequence comes from Cricetulus griseus, assembly GCF_003668045.3. Lineage (NCBI taxonomy): Eukaryota > Metazoa > Chordata > Mammalia > Rodentia > Cricetidae > Cricetulus > Cricetulus griseus. The sequence continues at coordinate 5,437,478 of NW_023276919.1, read as the reverse complement.
TGAAGAGATATATACAGAGAGACAGAGACAGTGAGAGACAGAGATACACAGAGACAGAGAAAATGAGTGATAGAGAGGTAGGTACTGATAAGTCAGACAAGCAGACAGAGAAACACACAGACATACCAAGGCTTAGTGTAGGCTGAGAGAAGTGAATACCAGGTCCAGTGCTGGCTCCCAACATACTTATGGATGATGATTTCTCTGCGTAGAGAACTCTGTCCTGCTGCTGACATCATCTCATTCACCCAAGTACCTGCAGTCCAATAGTCCTTCAATCTAATCTAAGAAATAGACTTTAAACCTTCCTGGAAGAAGCTGACCATGGAAAACTCACCTTTTTTTACACTAATATGATATGTTTCATTTTCTTAGTCCATTGATGTACTTCTTAGGGTGTTTGACATTACTCCTCAAAAGGAATTAAACGGTTTATCCACGATAACACTAACTGCTATATTCCCTTAAACATAAGATGTAATTCCAATGGAGGTGGCTGAAGGAGGCTTGATACCCAACATCTCAAAAGATGGAGTCAGCCTTAACTCATCGACAAATGGGAAACAGGAAATGCCAGAAGAGTTGAGACAACACAGGGGTCCGAAGAGTGGAGGGAAGAAACTCCCAAAGACATAAATCTGATACCCACATGTGATTCAGCAAATGTGGTGGTGGGCATTCTCCTTGGGAAACACACTGATCTGATGGCGTTTTTTAACATTTGATCATTCCCAAAAAAAATCTCTGTGATGTACCTCTCAAACAAGCTTGGTTATGGAGAGCCTCCATGGCTTTGACAGCTTCAGAGATGGTCATTTGTTTAAGTGGAAGGGGAAAGCTTGATTTGGATACAAAATCCTGAGCAATGGAACACAAGTCTTAGAGTGTCCATGAACTTTAGATTTGCTGACATGTTTGGAGAGGGTGAGTGGGAGACACAGGAGAGAGATGAAGATAGTCATAGGAAGATACCAGATAGCAGTTAGCGGATAGCATTTGGAATTGCAAGGTGATAGAGAGATTACGATATCAGGAGTGTGTAGGGATCTGTATTTTAAAGGGATCCTATAACCCTGCCTGCAGATTTAGTACCCATGGAACCCTGGATTGAACAGAGTAGTGACTGAGTGAGTGCATGCTTCCAGGTGTCATGGGCAGGATCTCCCTGAGAGAGATCCTGGATGAGCAGAAAAGGAATCTGTGATCATTGAGAGGCTGAATACTAATTATCAGGAGAGCAACATTTTTGGAACTCTTTGCATGGTCCCATTCAGATTGCCGAGACAAACAGGAGTAATTTGGGTTTAGCAAAAACATAAATTGGAGACACATTAGCTGCCTTTTTTGATACAAAGTACTTGACTGAAAGCATTCACATTTTTTAAAAAGAAGGGTATCTACAGAAAAATTAGTTGCTGCTATTCATTCAGGTTGCAGAGGCAAACACAGAAGGCCAGAGAGAGGGTGAGAGACTGGGACAGATAGAGGGAGGGAGAGAGAGAGAGAGACAAAGAGAGAGAGAGAGAGAGACAAAGAGAGAGAGAGACTGGGAGAGAGGGAGAGAAAGACAGAGACACAGAGAGGCAAAAAGAGGCAGGACTCAGCTACCAGGCATTTCCAGTGCAGTTCTCGTAGAGTTATACCGGGCGCACCACCAGGGTGAATGGACGTACACAGAGAGACAGTATCAGTGAGTAATAGAGAATTAGAGTTGAAAATTCACACATACAGACAGAGAGACACACAGACATACCATGGCTTTGTGTAGGCTGAGATATGTGTATACCACAGCCCTTGGTGGTTCCTCTCATATTCAAGGAGTATGCTGTCTCTGCCTCATGAACACTGCTTCACTTCTGACATCATTGGATGCACCCAAGTACCTGAAGTCCAGTGATGCTTCAATCTAATCTAAGATATGGAATTTAAATCTTCTTGGAAGAAGCTACCATGCAAAACTCTAATTTCATTCAGGAATGTGTGTCTTTCCATTTTCTAAGTCCATTAATACACAACTTGGGGAATATTATGTTCCCCTTTTAAAGCATTTGACCAGTTTTTCCAAGGTAACTCTATACACAGAATACCTATTATTGGAGTGAAGAAACTGCCTAAGGCATAATCCTAGTCTTTGGCGTGTCAGAGACCACTGCAGAACTCAGGTCCAGGAAAGGGAGATGGATGCAGAACTGCCACTGGGTCTCTTATTGTTCGATCCTGTGGATGAATTTGGATCTTGGGCAAGAAGATTGATGCAGAAATGCAACTGTGATTTGGCGTGTCAGAGCCCACCACAAAACTCGGATCCAGGAATGGCAGATGGACACAGAACTGCCACTGTGCCTCGGCATTCAGAAACCATTGCCAAACTCAGATCCTGGTCTGGCCAATAACCACAGAGCTGCCACTGGGCCTCAGCATGTCGGAGCTCATTGCCGAACTCGGATCCAGTGCATGGATCACTGGTGTCAGATGACTCTAACCAGTGACGATGAATGGAACTGGAAAGAGAACCTGGCTTACCTGGGCCGGCAGAGGACACAAAACTGCCACTGGGCCTCGGTTTGAGGGAGTCATCACCGAACTTGGATCTGGCACAAAGATCACTGCTGTCAGATGACTCTAAATAGTGACAACGAATGGAACCAGAAACATTGACTGGCCACCTGGACCAGCAAAGGACACAGAATTGCCACTGGGCCTTGCTATGTAGAATCTCGCTGCCAAACCTGGATCCAATGCACAGATAACTGATGTCAGATGACTCTAAACGGTGACGACAATGGGAAGGAGAAACAGACCCTGGACGCCCGGGTCTGGCAGATGGACAAAGAAATGACAATGGGCCTTGGTGTTTCATAGCCTGTTGCTGAACTCAGATAGTGGGCTGGCAGATGGACACAGAATTTACACTTGGCCTTTGCGTGTTGGAGAATGCCGTCGAACTCAGATCAATGGTGTCAAATGACTGTAAGCAGTGACAATGAATGTAACCAGAAACATCCCCTGGTACACCTGGGCCAGTGTATGGACACAGACCTGCCACTGTGCCTCGGCAGTTTGGAACCCGTTGCAAACTGAGATCCTGTGCTGGCAGATAAACACAGAGCAGCCACAGGGCCTTGGCATGTCATATACCCTCACCGAACTCAGATCCTGGGCCAGGATATGGATGTAGAACTGCCACTGGGCCTCGACGTGTCCAAGGCCTCCACCAAACTTGGATCAGGAGAAAAGATCACTGGTGTCAAATGACTCTAAGCAGTGATGCCGAATGGAACCAGAAACATCACCTGGCCTACCTGGGCCAGCAGATGAACAAAGAACTGACACTGGGTGACAGTGTGTAGGATCTTGCTTCCAAAACTGGATCCAGTGCACAGATCATTGGTGTTAGATGACTCTAAGCAATCATGGTGAATGGAAACAGAAACAGCCTCTGATCTCCATGGGCCTTAAATGGACCCAGAACGGCCACTGGGCCACAGCGTTTTGGAGGTTTGCTGACGAACTCAGATCCTCAGAAACCATATGGATTTAGAACTGCCACTGGGCATCGGCGTTTCTGAGCCTGCAGCCGAAATTGGATCAGGAGCAAAGATCACTGGTGTCTGATGACTCTAATCAGTGATGACGAATGGAACCAGAAAGAAACCCCAACCTCCATGGCCTGGCAGATGAACACAGAATTGCCACTGGACCTTGGTGTGTAGGATCTCACTGCCAAACCTGGATCCAGTGCACAGATCACTATTGTTAGATTACTCTAAGCAATGACGATGAATTGTACAAGAAACAGCCCCTGACCTCCTTGGGCCTGCAGATGAACACTAGACACCCACTGGTACTCGGCATGTCATATACCGCGGAGAAACTCGGATCCTGGGCCACCATATTGATGCAGAATTGCCACTGGTCCTCGACATGTAGGAGCTTGTCCCGGAACTCAGATCCAGAGCATAGATCACTGGTTTCAGATGACTGTAAGCAGTGACAAGAAATGGAAGCAGAAACATCCCTGGCATACCTGGGCCAGTGGATGGACACAGAACTGCCACTGTGCCTCGGCATTTCAGAACCAATGTGAACTGACAATGGGACTCGGCATAACCAAGGCCACCACCGAACTTGCATCAGGAAGAAATATCACTGGTGTATGATTACTCCAAACAGTGACGACGAATGGAAACAGAAACATCCTCTGGCCTCCCTGGGTCAGCAGATGTACAAAGAACTGCAACTGGGACTCTTGACATGTAGGATCTTGGCCCAGAACTCAGATCCAGAGCACAGATTACTGTTGTCAGATGACTCTAAATAGTGACGATGAATGGGACCAAAAACAGCCCCTGGATTCCCTGTGCAGGCAGATGGATGCAGAACTGCCACTGGGCTTCCACATGTAGGAGTTTGCCCCTGAACTCAGATCCAGAGCACAGATCACTGGTGTCAGATCATTCTAAGCAGTGACAACAAATGGAAGCAGAAACAGCCCCTGGCCTACCTGGGCCATCAGATGGACACAGAACTGCCACTGTGCCTCGGCATTTCAGAACCCCTTGCCAAACTCAGATCCTGGGCTCGCAGACAACCACAGAGCTGCCACTGTGCCTCGGCATGTCAGAGCTCATTCCTGAACTCAGATCCAGAGCACAGATCACTGGTGTCATTTGACTCTAACACTGAGGACAAATGGATGCCGAAACAGCCCCTGAAATAACTGGTCAACCAGATGGTCACAGAACTGCCACCAGGCCTTGGCGTTTCAGAACCTGTTTTTGAATTCAGATCCTGAGCTGGCAGATTGAAACAGAACTGCTACTGGGCCTTGGCATGTCATAGAATGCCGTCGAACTCGGATCATGCACACAGATCACTGGTGTCAGATGTCTAAGCAGTGGCAAAAAATGGAAGCAGAAACAGCCCCTGGAAGATGAGAAGATACAGGTCTTACTAAATTTTTATGGTTCAAAAAGGAATATCTAGAAAATAAAAGTTGATACATGATTTTAAGGAGGGTTTGTGAAAAGCTTCAGGAGAGAGCCATCCTTTTAGATTCACAGCTTGATTGTGTCTTTGTAGATGCAAATTAAGCCAGGTTAGCTAAGATGCAAATGAGGTCTTATCCACTTGTCAGCTTCAAAAGTTAGATTAGAAAAGGCTACTCAGAAACTTAAAATAAATCTGGAGAGTTTTTAAAGACATATGTTGTATTCTAAAAAAATTAAGGCTTAATAAACAGCAATTGGGAAAGATAGTTTAAAATCTCTAAATGTGTTTTTAAAGAAGTTATTATAAAATACTCATTGGTTAATTACCTTTTTTTTTGGAACATCTAATGATGATTTAAACCCTTTAAGTAAGATTCTATAAGGAGATAATGATCCAGATGTCCCCAGAGAGTTAACTAAGAAGGTATATAAGTTCTATAATTAGAGGAGGCGATTCAGCATCATCAGATATATTGACTATGCAAAACCATGGGAAGCTTATGTGCTCCCAACAAAGCATTGTCGAACTTCTGTTCTATGGCAGAAGGAACCATTACTATGGTTGTGCCTACCCTTCTCAAAAGCATAAATATTTAAACCCTTATTTTCAAGCATTAGCCTACATGGTGCAGAAATGCCATCTAGATTTTAAATGTATCCTATGCTAAGCAACAGTTTAATTGGTTGTTTCAGATCAATGAGTCATGGGCGATTGCCTTTGCTCATTTTTCAGGAAGAACTGATAATCAGTTTCTAGCTCATGGACTAATGCATCCTTTTGTATTCCCAAAATTGTAAAAAACAGTGCTATAAAAATATGCTATGTTAACTTTTACCAATGGTTCTATTGAGAGAGTCACTTGCATAGGTTATTCACAGAAACGAATAGATAGAGCAGAGAGCTCTGGCTTCAGCTCAAATAATCAAACGGCAGTGATCTTGCAGATCCTGGTAAATAATTCATTTATACTGAGAGTCAGTATGTATTAAAGCTCTTTAGGTAATAGAGACAATGCCATACATAGGATCCAATAATAGAATGATTTGAGCAAATTCTTGCTATATGTGTTATGCAAATGTTATTAGAAACTAGAAGTCAGAGTCCATTCTTACATGAATGCAATATGCATTTTACAAGCCTTAGGATAGAAGTATGTTTTAATGAGCAAACTTTAATAAGTTCCATATCAGAGGTACATATAGTGGCATTGCCATGCAGATTTTAAAAGGCCATTTTAACCTTTATACATCTCCATCCTGCAGGAGAATATATGCAGCTGTGAGGATTTTGAAGCTGAACCATCGCCCATTTGCTAATAACATTATTTGTTTTACAGAGGTTGGTTCCAGCCAAAGACGGTTATGGTATTCCAAGCTTTCAGCGAATCCTAAGACAGAACACACATGATGAAATGCGAGATTCCATGACAGGCACCCCTTATAGGGTAAAGGGAACCACCTAAAACAGTCACAGTCATCTGTCCTGATGCAGAAGCACAGGTTTCTTTTCATTAATTTAAGAGAGAGGAATTGTGGGGCACCAAAATCTTTCCACTATGGAATATTTTGAGATCCAGCCTTTCGTTTCACTAACAGGAACACTGGAAAGCTCCGGCCCAATATTGTATTGTTAATGCCAGTGGGCTACTATTGTTTGCCAAGGCCTCAGGGTAATGTGCCTCTTATTTGCATCTCTGTGGACCTAAGCATCTGAATAGGCCCTCACCTGGGTGGAGTTGCTATAGGTGTGTGAGTAACTTGTGAGGACAGAAGGTTAAAACTTAGGGGCAAGTGTCTAGAGGAGAGAGGAGAACGAAGAGAGATGATTTGCTCGTGGTCATGGCAAGACAGTTAAGAAACACCAGAAAAGATGGCTAATAAAGAAATGACTCTAGTTCTACAACATGGAACTGAGAGCTCTATGAAGATGACAAGATGCCTGTGTTTGGCCTTATCGTCTATTAGTTGCTGAGAGTTTCCAGGTCCACACACCCACACACAGGTAGAACCTCAAGGACTAAGGCTGAAATGCGCTGGGTCACGACAAGCAGTGTAGGAGATGAAGTTACATTTAGAAACAAAAGTGTTCCTGAAGTCCTGGTATCAGAGCAGTGATAGGACAGATGTTGGGGTGATTCATGAAAGAGAGATCCCAGATGACGAAGAAAGGATTCTGGGATCATAGAAAGGCTGAATACTACTTTTCTGGAGTGCATTTTTGGACCTGTTTGCATGGGTGCCATTCACAACCTTGGACTTAATTGTGCCATTGTAGAGAGGTTTAGCATGCTTTTCAGTACTCAGACTGAGAGACAGAGAGACACACAAACACAAACACACTCACACACACACACACACACACACACACAGAGAGAGAGAGAGAGAGAGAGAGAGAGAGAGAGAGAGAGAGAGAGAAACACATACAAACAGACAGATAAAAAAATCTAAGTTTAGGTGGAGACCAGTCCAGAACAAGTACAGATTCAGGTATACACCCAGGGTGCAGATGCAAAAACATAGGTCTAGACAGAAATACAGAGAGAGACAGAGACTATGGCTTAGGGTAGCAGGCAAACACATTGCAAAGCAGTTAGAACTATACACTCCAACACAGGGTGTAGAGACACAGTGAGAGACAGAGATACACAGACACAGAGACATAGAAATTGAGTGCTAGAGAGAGAGTTAGAGAATGAAATGACAAACAGACACACAGACAGACCAAGGTTTAATGGAGTCTCGGAGACGTGCATTATACATCAAGAGGCCGGCTACCAACATACTCATGGAAGAAGCTGTCTCTGCCTAATGAACTCAGAGGTGTTGTTGCCATCATCTCATGCACGCAAGTAGATACAGTCACAAGATCTTTCAAACTAATCTAGGAACTGGAATTTAAACCTTCCTGAAGAAGCTAACCATGGAAAACTCACCTTTTTCACAGTAATGTGATTCCTTTCATTCTCTTAATCCATATATGTACTTCTTAGGGTAACTGATATTGCTCCATAAAATGGCATTGAACAGTTTTTCCATGGTAAGAGTAACATCTCGATTCCCTTAAACATAAGATGCACTTCCAATGGGGGTGGCTGAAGGAGGCTTGGTACCCAACATCTCTGTAGATGGAGTCAGCCTTAACTCATCGACAATTGTGGAACAAAAAATACCGAGCTGTTAATGACACAGGGGTCCGAGTAGTGGAGGGAAGAAATATCCGAAGTGGTCATCTGAAACCCACAGTTGATTCAGCAAATGGGGTGGTGGGCCTCTTCCTTGGGAAACACACTGTCCTCATGTGTTTTTCAGCATTTGGTCAGCTCCAGAAAATATCTCTGCGATATCCCACTTTACATAGACATGGTATGGAGAGAGATCACAGAGATTGAGAGCCTCCACGGCTTTCACAACTCCAGAGTTGGTCATTTGTTTACCTGGAAGAGGAAAGCTCGCTATGGAGATGGAAACCTAAGCAATGGAACAGGAATCTTAGAATGTCCATGAACTTTAGATTTTCTGACATGGTTGGAGAGGGTGAGTGGGGCAGATAGGAGAAGAGATGAAGAGGTTCAGAGGAAGATACAAGAGAGAAGAAAGCAGAGATTACTTGGAAGGTGACAGAAAGAATAATACATTAGTTGTGGGTAGGGATCTGTCTTTAAAGGGTCCTATAACCCTGCCTGCAGACTTAGTACCCATGGAACCCAGGACTGAACAGAGTACTGGCTGAGTGAGTGCACCCTTCCGGGTTTCATGGGCAGGTGAGATGACAAGACCTTCATTCCCACCTTCATTTTTTTATGGAAACTTGAGGTCTTGAACTTGGGAACATTGGGAATATTGATATTGACTTCTCAAGACAGCTTCTTTTGGAAGAAAGAGCATTGACCAACTTTGGGGGCCCTGAGCACAGTCAGTTACTACCATATCCTGGAGTCCCTGATTGCTCTAATAATTTAAAGAATGTGTGGCACGGTCTTGGGATGTCAGCATTATAGAAGATGAGGTAAACTTTAGAAAACAATATATTTATTATGTCCTGGTGACAGAGGGTTTCATGTCAGATGAGGCAGGGTTTTCCCAGAGAATTTCCAGTAGAGGAAGAGAGGAATCTGGGAGCATTAAGAGGTTGAATACTATTTATCTGGAGCGAATCTTTGGACGGTTTTGCATGGGTCCCATTCCAATCACTGGAACTTACATGAAAACTATGGGTTTGCAAAAAACATAAACTGGAGACACATCAGCTGCCTTTTTTGATGCAAGAAACTTGACTGGAAGCATTCACATTTTCAAAAAGAACGGTATCTACAGGACAATAAAAAGCGCCTAAGTTTGCCAATTTAGAGTGGTTTAACATGTTCTTCAATACTCTGACAGAGACAGAAACACATACAGCAAGGGAAACACATGCAAACAGACAGAAGAATGGATCAGATTTGGAAGAGAACAGTCCTGAGAAAGTACAGAACTACTAATATTCATCCAGGTTGCAGAGGCAAAGACAGAAGGCAAAAGAGAGTTTGAGAGAGATAGAGAGAGAGAACAAGAGAAATTAAGTGGGTCAGGATCTGTCTTTTAACAGGGTCCATTAAGCTGCTTGCAGACTTAGTAACCATGGAAGCCTGGATTGACAGAAGACTGCCTGAGTGAGTGCATCAAATCCTGGAATATCTGTTTGTTCCTTTTTTGGACAGGCCAGGAAGCACTCATTCAGGTCTCCTAGACTCAACAGATGTCAGCAGTGTAGGAGATGAAGTAAAGTTTAGAAACAAAAGTGTTTCTGAAGCCCTGGACTCAGAGCAGGACAGATGATGTGGTGATTCGTGAAAAAGAGAGCTGAGATGATGATGAAGGGAATCTGGGATCATAGAAAGGCTGAATTCTTTTTTTCTGGAGTGCAACTTTGGACCTGTATGCATGGGTCGCATTCAGCACCCTGGACCTTAATTTTGCCATTGTAGAGAAGTTTAGCATGCTCTTCTATACTCAGACAGAGAGCCAGAAAACACACACACACACACACACACACACACACACACACACACACACACACACACACAAACACACACACACACAAACACACACACACACACAAACACACACACACACACACACACAGAGAGAGAGAGAGAGAGAGAGAGAGAGAGAGGAACATATACAAACAGACACATAATAGCTAATAGCTCAGGTTAGGTGGAGACCAGTCCAGAACAAATACATCTTCAGGTATTCACCCAGGGTTCTGAGGCAAAAACAGAGGACTATACAGTGACAGAGACAGAAACTTTGGCGTAGGGTAGCAGGCAATCACATTGCAAAGCAGTTAGAAGTGTAGACTCCAAACCAAGATGTAGAGACATAGACAGAAAGACACAGTGAGAGACATAGATACACAGAGATACAAACAGAGACAGAGACAGAGTCAGTGAGTGCTAGAGAGAGAGTTAGAGAATGAAATGACAGACAGACACACAGAAAGTCAAAGGCTTAATGTAGGCTTGGATAAGTGCATTATTCATCTAGAGTCTGGCTAGCAACATATTCATGGAAAAAGCTGTCTCTGCCTAATGAACTCAGTCCTGCTGCTGACATCATCTCTTGCACCCAAGTAGATTCAGTCACACGATCTTTCAATCTAATCTACGAAATGGAATTTAAAACTTCCTGAAGAAGCCAACCATGGAAAACTCACTTTTTTCACAGTAATGTGATTCCTTTCGTTCTCTTAGTCCATTTATGTACTTCTTAGGGTATTTGATATTGCTCCATAAGATGGCATTGAACAGTTTTTCCATGGTAACAGTAGCAGCTAGATTCCCTCAAACATAAGATGCACTTCCAATGGGGGTGGCTGAAGGAGGCTCGGTACCCAACATCTCAGAATATGCATTCAGCATCTTACCTCATTGACAATTGTGGAACAAAAAATGCAAGAACCTTTGAGATGACACAGGGTTCCAAAAAGGGGAGGGAAGAAACTCCCAATGTAGTAAGGCTGACACACACAGGTGATTCAGCGAATGTGGTGGTGGAACTCTTCTTTGGAAAACACACTGCATTCTTGGGGTGTTTCAGCATTTGATCAGCTCCAGAAAATACCTCTGTGATATCCTGATCAACCGAGCCTGGGTATGAAGAGAGTTCACAGACAGAGAGAGCCTCCATGGCTTTAAGAGCTCCAGGGTTGGATATTTGTTTACATGGAAGTGGAAAGCTCGCTATGGAGACAGAACCCTGAGCCATTTAACAGGAATCTTAGAATGTCCCTGAACTTTAGATTTTCTGACATGGTTGGAGATGTTGAGTGGGGCAGATAGGAGAAGAGATGAAGAGGTTCAGAGGAAGATACAAGAGAGAAGAAAGCAGAGATGACTTGGAAGGTGACAGAAAGAATAATACATTAGTTGTGGGTAGGGATCTGTCTTTTAAAGGGTCCTATAACCCTGCCTTCAGACTTAGTACCAATGGAACCCTGGACTGAACAGAGTACTGGCTGATTGAGTGCACCCTTCCGGGTTTCATGGGCAGGACAGATGCCAAGACCTTCATTCCCACCTTTATTTATCATGGAAATTTGGGGTCTTTAACTTGGCAACATTGGGAATGCCGATGTCGAGTTCTCAAGACTGATTCTTTTTGAAGAACGGTCAATGACCAACTTTGGGGACCCTGAGAATATTTTGGTAATACCACATCCTGGGGACCCTGGTTGCTCCAAGAATTTCCATAGCATGTGGCACTATCTTGGGATGTCAGCAGTGTAGGATATGAGGTTAAGTTTAGAAAACAAAATATTTCCTATGTCTTGGTGACAGAGGGTTGCATGGTCAGATAAGGGAGGTTTTTCCCAGCGAAATGCCAGATGAGTAACAGAGGAATGTGGGAAGACTGAGAGGCTGAATACTATTTATCTGGAGTGAATCTTTGGACCTTTTTGAATGAGTCCCATTCATCTCACTTGTTCTTACATGAAAACTTAGGGTTTGCCAAAAATTAAATTGGAGACACATAAAGCTGCCTTTTTTGCTACAAGCAACTTGACTGAAAGCATTCACATGTTTGAAAAAGAAGGGTATCTCCAATACAATAAAAAACACCTTAATTTTGCTATTTTAGAGTGGGTTACCATGCTTTTCAATCCTCTGACAGAGACAGAAACACACAGCCAGGGACACACATGCAAACAGACAGACAAAAGGATCAGATTTGATAGAGAGTCCTGAGCAAGTCCAGAGCTGCTGCTATTCATCCAGGATGTAGAGGCAAAGACAGAAGGCCAGAGAGAGGCTGAGAGACTGGGAGAGAGAGAGAGAGAGAGAGAGAGAGAGAGAGAGAGAGAGAGAGAGAGAGAGAGAGACAGAGACACAGAGACTCAGAGAGAGAGAGAAAAAATAAGAGGGCCAAAGTGGGTCGGAATATGTCTTTAACAGGGTATTTTAAAGCTGCATTCAGATTTAGTAAACATGGAAGCCTGGATTGACAGAGGACTGCCTGAGTGAGTGCATCAAGCCAGGTGCCATGTTCAAGCCAACCTGATGCCTGCACCTTTCATTCCTACTTCCCCTGAATACTGAATGTAGGGGTTTTAGAAATGGGAATTTAGGGAATATGGATATCGAGTTCTCAAGATTGCATCCTGCTGAAGTAGGGCATTGACAATCATTGGAGACCTGAGAATGATGCGGTATCACCAAATCCAGGAATATCTGTTTGTTCCTTTCTTGGACAGGCCAGGTAGCCCTCACTCGGGTCTCCTAGAACTTAACACACGTTAGCAGTGTAGTAGATGAAGTTAAGTTTTGAAAGAAAAGTGTTTCAGAAGTCCTGGTATCAGAGCAGTGATGGGACAGATGATGAGGTTATTCTCGAAAGATAGATCCCAGAGATGCAGAAAGGATTATGGTATCAAAGAAAGGCTGAATTCTATTTTTCTGGAGTGCATCTGTAGCCTGTTTGCATGGGTCCCATTCAGCACCCTGGACCTTAATTTTGCCATTGTAGAGAAGTTTAGTATGCTCTTCATTACTCAGACAGAACGACAGACAGACAAGCAGACACACACACACACACACACAACACACACACAACACACACAAACAAAACACACAACACACACACACACACACAAGCACACACACACACAAACACACACACACACACAAACACACACACACACACACACACACACACACACGGAGAGAGAGAGAGAGAAAGGAGGGAACACATACAAACAGACACATAAAAGCACAGATTAGGTGGAGACCAGTCGAGAACAAGTAGAGCTTCAGGTATTTGTCAACGTTGCTGAGGCAAAAAGAGAGGACTAGACAGTGAGAGAGAAAGAGTCTTTGGCTTGGGGTAGCAGGCAAACACATTGCAAAGCAGTTAGAATTATGGGCTCCCACTCAGGGTGTAGAGACATATACAGAGAGACACAGATAGTGAGAGACAAAGAAACACAGAGACAGAGACAGAGACAGTGAGTGCTAGAAAGAGAGTTAGAGAATGAAATGACAGACAGACACACAGAGAGTCCAAGGTTTAATGTAGGCTTGGATAAGTGAATTATACATCCAGAGCCTGACTTCCAACATACTCATGGAAGAAGCTGTCTCAGCCTTATGAACTCAGTCCTGCTGCTGACAAGTAGACCTACTTGCACCCAAGTAGACCTTTCAATCTATTCTAAGAATTGGAATTTAAACATTCCCGAAGAAGCGAACCATGGAAAACCCACCTTTTTCACAATAATGTGATTCCTTTAGTTCTCTCACTCCATTTATGTACTTCTTAGGGTAATTGATATTGCTCCACAAAATGGCATTGAACTGTTTTTCCACGGTAACAGTAGCAGCTGGATTTCCTTAATCATAAGTTGCACTTCCAATGGGGGGTGGTTGAAGGAGGCTCGGTAACCAGCATCTCAGAAGATAGAGTCAGTCTTAACTTATAGACATTTTTGGAACAAAAAACGCCCAAACCGTTGTATGACACAGGGGTCTGAACACTGTAGGGAAGAAACTCCAAAAGTCTATATCTGAAAACACAGGTGATTGAGCCAATATGGTGGTGGACCTCATCCTTTCGAAACACACTGTCCTCATGGGGTCTTGCAGCATTTTGTCAGCTCCAGAATAAAAAATCTCTGGGACCTCGAGCTCAACCGAGCCTGGGTATGGAAAGAGTTTCCAGAGAGAGAGCCTCCACGGCTTTCACAGCTTCAGGGTTGGTCATTTGTTTACGTGAAAGGGGAAAGCTCTCTATGGAGATGGAACCCTGAACAATGTAACACAAATCTTAGAATGTCCATGAACCTTAGATTTTTTGACATGTTTGGAGATGTTGGGTAGGGTCTCTCTTTTAAAGGGTCCTATAACCTTGCCTGCAGATTTATTACGCATGGAACCCTGAACTGAAAAAGTACTTGCTGAGTGAGTGCACTGTTCCAAGTGTCCTGGGCAGGTAGGAGGATGACAGGACCTTCATTCCCAAATTCAATTATTATGGAAATTTTGAGTCTTAGACTTGGCAATATTGTGAAAAACGATGTCGAGTTCTCCAGACTGCTTCTTTTTGATGAAAGGGCATTGACCAATTTTGGGGCCCCGAGAATATTGTGGTACTACCACATCCTGGAGTACCTAGTTTGTCCACGGATATCCAGAGTGTGTGACACTGTCTTGGTCATCCTAAGACTCAGCAGATATCAGCCTCGTTGGAGTTGAGTTTAAGTTTATAAAACAAAATATTTCTTAATTCTTGTTGACAGAGGGTTGCATGGACAGATGAGGAAGGGTTTTCCCAGGGTAAGGTACAAGATGTTTAGGAGAGGAATCTGGGAACATTGAGAGGCTGAAAACTATTTATCTGGAGTTAATGTTTGGACCTTTTTGCATGGGTCCCATTCAGCCCACTGGAACTTACAGGAAAACTGTGGTTTTTTCAAAAACATAAATTGGATACATATCAGCTGCCTTTTTTTTGATAAAAGCAACTTGACTGAAAGCATTCACATGTTTGAAATAGAAGGGTATCTAAAGGACAATAAAAAAGCACCTGAATTTTGCCATTTTAAAGAGGTTTACCATGTTCTTCAATACTCTGACTGAGACAGAAACACACACAGCAAGGGAGACCCAAGCAAGCAGAAAGACAAAAGTATCTGATTTGGTAGAGAAAAGTCCTGAGCAATTCGAGAGCTTCTGGTATTCATTCAGCTTGCAGATGCAAAGGCAGAAGGCCAGAGTGAGGGGAGAGACTGTGACAGAGAGAGAGAGAGAGAGAGAGAGAGAGAGAGAGAGAGAGAGAGCCTAAGTGGGTCGGGATCTGTCTTTTAACAGGGTCCTTTAAAGCTTCTTGCAGACATATTAACCATGGAATCCTGGATTGACAGAGGACTGCCTGAGTGAGTGCATCAAGCCAGCTTCATTGGAAAGGTCAGTTTGATGCCTGCATCATTCATTCCTAATTTCTCTGAATACTGAATGTTGTGGTTTTAGAACTGGCAATTTAGGGAATAAGGATATGGAGTTCTCAAGATAGCATGCTGCTGACACAGGGCAATGACCATCATTGGGGACCTGAGAAAGTTGTGGTACTACCACATCCTGTAATATCTATTTGTTCACTTTTTGGACAGGCCAGATAGCACTCACTCGTGTCTCCTACACCTCATCAGATGTCAGCAAGGTAGGAGATGAAGTTAAGTTTAGAAACAAAAGTCTTTCTGAAGTCCTGGTATCAGAGCGGTGATAGGACAGATGATGCACTGATTTGCGAAAGAGAGATCCCAGATGATGAATGAAGAATCCGGGATCACAGAGAGGCTGAATTCTATTTTTCTGGAGTGCATCTTTGGCCCTGTTTGCGTTGGTCTCATTCAGCTCTCTGGAACCTACAGGGACATTTTGGGTTTACCAAAACCATAAATTGGAGACACATCAGCAGCCCCTTTATTATAGAAACGACTTGGCTGAAAGCATTCTCATTTTGGAATGGGAAGGGTATCATTTGGAAAATAAAAAGGCACCTTAATTTTGCCATTGTAGAGAGGTGTTGCATGGTCTTCAGTACTCAGACCAAGAGTCAGATACACACACACACACACACACACACACACACACACACACACACACACACAGAAACACACACACACACACATTCAGAGAGGGGGGGGGGAACACATACAAACATACTTAAACTTGGCAACATTAGGAATAGCAATGTCTAGTTCTCAAGACTGCTTCTTTTTGAAGAAAGGGCATTGACCAACTTTGTGGTCCCTGAGAATATTATGGTACTACCACATCCTGGATGTGGTTGCTCCACTTTTCCAGTTGTGTGGCTCTGCTTGGGCATCCTAAGCCTCAAGAGCTGTCAGCATTGTGGGAGATGTGGTTAAGTTTAGAAGACAAATTATTTCTTAAGTCCTGGTGACAGAATGTTGCATGGTCAAATGATGGAGTGTTTTCCCAGGGAAAGGTACCGGAGGAGGAGGAGAGGAATCTGGGATCATTTTGGGAATGAATTCTATTTATCTGGAATGAATGTTTGGACCTTTTGGCATGGGTCCCATTTAGCTCATTGGAACTTACAGGAAAACTTTGGGTGTGCTAAAACATAAATTGGAGACACATCACCTGCCTTCTTTTGATACAAGCAACTTGGCTGAAAGCATTCACATGTTTGAAAAAGAAGAGTATTTATAGGACAATAAAAAGCACCACCTTAATTATGCAATTTTAGAGTGTTTTATCATGCTCTTCTATACTCTAACAGAGAGAGAGAAAAATACACAACAAGGGAAACACACACAGAAAGAGATACAAAAGGATCAGATTTGGCAGATAACAGTCCTGAGCAAGTCGAGAGCTGCTGGTATTAATCCAGGTTGCAAGGGAAAGACAGAAGGCTAGAAAGAGAATGAGAGATTGGGAGATAGCTAGAGCAAGAGAGAGAGAGAGAGAGAGAGAGAGAGAGAGAGAGAGAGAGAGAGACAGAGTGACAGAGAGACAGAGAGACAGAGAGGTGGAGCTCAGTTAGCAGGCAGTTCCAGTGCAATTCAGGTAGAGTTATAGCGGGCGGCCCACCAGGGTGAAGAGACATCCACAGAGAGACAGGGAGAGTGAGTGATAGAAAATTAGAGTTGAAAATTCAGAAATACAGACAGAGAGACACACACACAAACCAAGGCTAAGTGTAGGTTGAGATATTTAAATACCAGGTCCAGGGGTGGGTCCTCTCATAGTCAAGGTGTATGCTGTCTCTGCCTTATGAACTCTTCTTTGCTTCTGCCATCATTTGATGCACCCAAGAACTTGCAGTCCAATGATCCTTCAATCTAATCTAAGATACTGAATTTAAACCTTCCTGGAAGAAGCTACCATGCAAAACTCAAATTTTGTGTGTGTGTCTTTCCCTGTTCATCGTCCATTAATGCACAACCTGGGGAATATGACATTCCTTCTTAAAAGTATTTGAACAGATTTTTCCAAGGTAACAGTAAGCAGAAGGTTGCCTCAATCCTAAGATGTATTTCCCATGGGCTAGGCCAAGGAAGGCTTGGTACTCCCAATCTCAGAACTCAGAGTCAGCTTGAACTCATGGGCAAAGGCCGAACGGGTTCTTTTAAAGCAGCCTGCACTGAACTCAATCATGGGCACAGATCACTGGTGTCAGATGACTGTCCACAGTGATGACAAATGGAACCTGAAACAGCCCCTGACCTTACCTGGTTAGCTGGGCCTCAGAACTGCAACTGGTCCTCAGCCTGTCTGAGCCAGTTGCCGAACTAAGAACCGTCACACACTGGTGTCAGATTACTTTATGCAGTGTCGACTAACGAAACCTGAAACAGCCCCAATGCTACCTGGATGGCAGATTGACAAAGAACTGCCACTGGGCCTTGACATATTGGAGCCCACCGGCGAACTCGGATCAGGCTCACATATCAGTGGTGTCAGAAGACTCTAAGCAGTGACCACCAATGGAACCAGAAACAGCCCCTGGCCTACCCTGGCCAGCAGATGGAGGCAGAGCTGCCACTGGGGCTCGGCATGTTGGATCCTGTCGTCGAATTCTTATCCTCAGCCGGCTGATCGACACAGCACTGCCACTGGGCCTTGCGTGTCTGATCCCGTCCCTGAACTCAGATCCCTTGCACAGATCAATGGTGTCAGTTGACATTAAGCAGTGACGACGAATGGAACTGGAAACAGCCCCTAACCTACCTGGACCTGCTGATAGACATTGAACTGCCACTGGGCCTTGGTATGTCAGAGCCCTCCTGTGAATTTGGATCTTGGCCCGGCAGATGGATGAAGAATTGCTACTGGGCCTCCGTGTGTTGGAGCCTGCCTCTGAACTCGGATCCGGCACACAGATCACTGGTGTCAGATGACTCTAAGCCCTGAAAACAAGTGGAACCTGAAACAGCCCCTGGCCCACGTGGGCAGCTAGATGGAGGCAAAAATGACACTGTGCCTTGGCGTGTTGGATCCAGCTGCTGTACTAGGATCCTGGGCCGGTAGATGGATGCAGAACTGACACTGGGCCTTGGCATGGGAGAGGAAAACGAACCAAGAGACCATCATATAGGGAGCCAGTATACGTTTAAGCAGAAAGCAGCCACAAGGAACATGTATGGACCTCTACAAGGATGGATAAAACTAACCATCCAAGCAACAGCAGATAGGCTACCTTAAATGCCATACCTGATACTGAGATTGATCATTAACTTATATGCCACCATAGCACCTTCATCCCGCAGCTGATGTAAGTAGAAGCAGACACCCACTGTTAAACACTGAAATGAAAGTGAATAAAGTTACAGAGAAGGAAGATTGATGAGCACAGTAGTCAATACCAGACTTTTTGAAACCCACAGAAGCAGATGAACTCAACAAGGGGGAGCACTTGGCCCACAGACTTATCACTGGGAAATAAGAATGGAACTGATCAAGACACTATGAATGTGGGTTTCAGTGAGAATACCTCTGAAATCTCATGGACCTCTTGTACTAGATGAGTACATAACCATAGCATAGGAATGGATTTTGGGAGCCTTTTCCACACAGGGGTATACTCCCTCAGTCTAGACTAGGGGGGGTGCCTAGGCTTCATCCTACAGGATATGACAGACTAAGAATAGCCCCCATGGAAAATTCACTCTCACCCAGAGGAAGAAATGTTCTGGGATATGTAGGGTATTTTTTGAGGTGCAAGGGAACAGGGGACGAAGTGAGACTGACAGGTAAAACAAGCTTCCTTTTAATATAATAAAAAAAATGGAGGGAAATCTATAAAGTACCACAGCTAATGTACCAAAATGTGTAAGTGAAATACCAGGAGACTTAAGCCATCAAAAATGTACAATAAACATAGGGTTGCCTTCATTTTGGGAAATGCAGCATATGGAATATATCTAAGTGGTCATCAACCAGTTTGAATAGCATAATTATGCTTTTACTCACATGTGTACTGCACTGTATCCATAGTAGATTACTGTGGTTAAGCAGAAGTAAAAATAGTTGCATACAGCGAGAGAATTTTGCCTTCTGCCTGAGTACAGGAGGATATATTGTGTGGTCATGACTGGGTGTGGCTGGTTTAGAATTTGAAGTTGTAATAGATTGTGACAGATACATCCTAAGTGTTTCATAGCAAATTTGACAGAAATCTCTCTGCCCATATCATGGGCCAAAAAACATGGAGCAACTCAGATGGAGTTTTGCCCTTGGGGATTTAATATCCTAAGGTATGACTTGTACGTTTAAGAACACCAAAATGGCATTGATTCTCCAAAGGAGCCAATGACACCAGGTTTGGGCATTTCTAAGCAACTGGAAATGTTAACCAACATGAGGGTACCTAATATCAATAACTATAGTCTATGAAGTACCTCCTTCAAGTCTTTTATTAGTAGATTTTCTCTTCCATAAGAAGTAAAACCCTATTGTGTATTCTCTCTTTAGTTCTGTAACCAAATTTTTAATTAGATTATTTGTTGCTTTGGTGACAATTTTCTTGAGTCATTTGTAAAATTTAGAAATCAATCCTTGGCTAGAGCTGGGAAGGTAAACACCTTTCCTTTGTTTTGTTTGCTGCTGTATTGTCTTGTTGACTATGTCTTTTCCTTCACAGAAACATCTCAATTTCATGAGGCCTCATTACTGAGTGTCTTTGATACAGTTATATTCAGGAAATGGACTCCTGTTGAAATTTCTTCAATGCTACCTCCCTGTTACACTGCTGAGTGGTTCAATGTGGCTGGTTTAATACTGAATTCTTTGATCCACTGTGACATTTGTTTGGTCCATAGAGGAATATAAAATGGCTAAAGGACACCTAAGAAATTGTTCAACATCCAAAGCAATCAGGGAAATGTGAATCATTACAACTTTGAGATATCACATTACACCTGCCTGTATGGCTATAGTAAAAGCACCAAGAACAGATTATGTTGGAGAGCATGTGCAGAAATTATACCTGTTCTGTATTTTTGCTGGAAGTGAAAACTTGTACAATCATTTTGTCAGTCACTATGTAAGATTTTCTGAAAACTGGGTATAGTTACACTTCACCATCTAGCAATTACACTCTTTGGCATGGACTCAAATATGGACATTCCTACAACACAGACATCTCTACAGCTATGTTCAAAACAGCAGCATTTGTAATAGCAACATCCTGGAAACAACTACTATGTCCTTCCACTAAAGAATCAACAAAGAAAATGTGATACAATTAATCAATGGAGAACTACTTGTTGGAAAAACAAATGAAACAAATGGATGGAACTAGAAAAGATGATACTGAGTGAGGTAACCCATACACAGACAAATATGTGAAATCCTCACCATTGTATTAATATTAGACATAGAGCAAATGATTACTAGCCTACAAAACAATATCTGCTGAGAAGCTAGGAACATCTAGGACCCTATGAGTGACATTCATGGTTCCTGAGAATAGGGGAAAGGCACTAGATCCCCTGTCACTTGCAGAAAGAGGAGGTAAGTAGGAGAAAGATGAGGGGAAAATAGGAGGGGAGAGGACAATATGAGATATCAGTAAGATTGATTGGGCGAGAAGTATAGATGAGAATGAGAAAAGAGATACCTTAATAGATGCATAAATTATAGTTTAAAAGGAAATATGGCCCTAGGCAAAAGTCTAGTGATCCACAAAGTTAATCCCACCTAACAATCTAAGAAATAGTGGAGAGGCTACCTTAAATGCAATTATCCTATTTTTGATTGATGACTATCTTATATTTCATCCTAGATTCTTCATACAATAGCTGATGAAAGCTGAAGAATACACACAAAACTAAACAATGACTTGAGCACCTGGAATCCAGGTTCAAAAAGAAAAAATGATGAGCAAATGTGTCAATAATAGGCTGGATGAACACAAAGAAACAGCTGACCTGAACAAGTGGGAGCTCACAGTCCACATTCTGACTACTGCAGAACCATTATAGTACCATAATGTTTCTTATGTGCATTTGATTGGAAAATTATTTCCCAAACTTTTACTATGAGGTAGCAAGTGTCTTTAATGTTGAGCTGTGTTTTATGTTTGCAGGAGACGGAGAGATCCTCTTTTCATATAAAATCTATTAGCCTGTGTCTTTTTATATGTATATTATGTCCACTGATATTAAGAGATATTAATGACCAGTGATTGTTCATTATTTTATTCTTTTTGGTAATTAATTTTGTTACAATTACATCCATCCTCTGCTTCTGCTACCCACTATTCCACCACACCTTTCATTATTTCCTTGGAGCTGGTAATGCCTTCCCTAATAAATACACCAAGTCTGTCCTATTATCTAGTTGAGGTAGGATCAAGGAACTTTTCTAGCCACCATAACCCTGTGTGGAGGCGGACCAATTTATCTCTCTATATGTAACGGAAACCAACAAGTCAATTTTTGCTTTAGAGTTAGTAATTGGACTCACTGGCAGTGAGCATATATTGTCTTCTATTCACTCTTGTTTCCTGGATTAAGGGAGAGCAATTTAGTCCTATGGTTTTTCCCTTCTTTTATGTCCAAAGTGAGTTATTTCTCACTAGGTGAACTCAGCAGATTCTGTGGTTTTCCCAATCATTTTCTTGATCCCATTGTTCATAATATTTCTTTCTTAATTTCAGTTAACTCCATGAGCCTAGTGAAATGGTTAGTTGTGGATTTCTGGATTTGCTTCCATCTGTTTCTGCAAGGGAGTTTTCGCTTTTCCAGGGTTTTGGATTGCACGCTAGATATCTTTTTCTTTAGGTCTGATATCCATTTACTAGTGAGTACATACTACATATTTCTAGGATACCTCACTCATGATGTTTTTTTTTAGTTCTGTGCATTTGTCTACAAATTTTAGGATGTCATATATTTCTTACAGCTGAATAGTACCCCATTGTGTAAATGTAGCATATTTTTGTATCCTTTCATCAGTTGACGGACATTAAGTTTTTTTACAAGTTCTGTCTACTATGAATTGTGTTTGTATGAACATAGCTGAGCAAGCTACCTTGTGGTATAATTGAGCATCCATTGGGCATATACCTTCATATACTTCTGTGGTTTCCTGAATCTGTATAAATTCCTTTGAGATAGAAGAAGCCAAAAATTGCTTACAACTTACACATAGGGTTATGTGAAAAGTAGAATGCAAAGGAACTCATAAAGTGAAGTCATGTTTGTGGGGATTGTGTCACCTTGTATGTATTTTGTCATAACTTAATATTTTTTTTTGCCTGGAAATCACAGTGGGATTTTTCTCTCCATAACATAGGACCAACAAGTAGAGAACAGCTGAGAAGGACATTTTTCTTCGGGTATTTTACTACTCAATGCAAGTGTCCTGTACAGCCTTTAATATTTACAAGGTGTTTGGTGACTCTAATCAGGTCATGGACTGTAAGGGGCCATGGGCCCAAAACTATGTGGCTTAAAGCCCACCTTTGTAAGTCTTTTAATAATCTTTAAGTTTGTGGCTGCTTACTTAAAGGTCTGCTCTGTGAGCCTCCTGTAAGCTGTAATTAGACACAGTTTGGCCAAGTGGAACTGCTAACTGCTTCTGTTCCGAGAAAGGGTCTGGGGCTTTTCTGTTTGCTGTTCCAAGGAAGACCACTAGATGTTCTGGATGATAAGAAGAATGTTCCAGTCCCAGCAAATACCTGATGTTCCTTCTGTTATTCCCCCCAATTCTATTGTTGCAGGGCTATTTATGTCCACTCTAAGCTCTAATAAATCGAGACCTTGTCATTGCGCAGACTCACTCTTGTCCTTTCTTGCGCCGCTTGGTCTTCTCAGGCAGCACCCCTTCAGAACCCTGAAAAACTGGACCTGCGGGCCGGGTCAAATGGCGCCCAAACAGGGACCAGAAGTACGGTCAGCTGTCGGACGGCAAAAAGACAGCCCGGGACAAAGAGGATCCTGTAGACAGCTAAACTCGAGCACTCTCCAGGTGGAGGTAAGGTACCAGTCATTGCCGTCCAAATGCCATGGGTACTTTCATTATTAAGGAGTTAAAATTCATAACAGAGTTCAAAATAGCATTCAGGGAGAAAGGAGTAAGAGTTAAAAAGAAAGATAAAAAGGAGTAAGAATTAAAAAGGAGAAGATAAAAGAAATAAGAGTTAAAAAGAAAGATTTAGTTCATTTTTTCTGTTTTATTAATAAAGCTTGTCTATGTTTGATTTTAATGGGACCAGACATAGCTCCCCAGACCTGGGAAAAGGTTGGGGGAGATTTAGGTAAGATGTATGAGTTAAACCCCCCAAAAATGTTACTAAAGTTATTCTTAATTATTGGGCTCTTCTCAGGTACATCATTCAGAGCCCTAAACTCGTTGGTGAGAGATCTTGCCTCTTGCTGACTGTTAAAGACTTCCTTCAGAAGTCGCGACCATTGTCATGTTCAGAAGCCAATGACCGACCTTCCCCCATTCCCTCAGCCTCTGCTCTCACCCTTCCATGGCTCTGCATACTTGCAAGCCTCGGTGGACTCGCTGGTCTGCTCGTTGCTGGCAGCATTTCTTAGAGGCGGTCAAGCTTGGGGGCTGCAACTTACAGCCTTGGGAGATGCCGCGATGGTTGATGGCTAACTAATGTATATAAATGCTATTGATACAGCCAGACAGAAACTATTTTTGAGACTTATAGAAAAGAAAAGGCAACATATTTAAGCTTAGAATTGTTCAAATTTTGGATGCTCATATTTCAATGATTGACTATAAGCTATTATGCTAAAATTTTCAATTAGGGATTTTTCTTTTCTACAAATTGATCATAACCTAGGCAAAAGGAGAAATGTAAAACGTATGCAAGTTATGAATAAACGGTGTGGCCACACCTGGATGCATGATGTGATTGTGAATTTATGAATGTGAATGAATGGAAATGCCTAAATTGCCTAGGATATGATTAGAGATATTTACATTGCCTCGGATATTGTTCAAAAAATATCAAAATCATTGTAATAGAGTCAAAAAGAACATCCAGTTAATGAGTCAATGTCTTAACAGGAAAAATTATGATTTGAGCCCTAGGAGATAGTCAATTAAAAAGTTAACAAAAGTTTATAGCATTAGCTTAGAGATATGAGGAATCTATGATACCATAAAATTTGGCAGATGAGAGGACATAGGTCTTACTAAAATTTTATGATTAAAAAAGGACATCTAGAAAATAAGGGTTGATGCATGATTTTGAGAAGGATTCAGGAGAAGCCTAAAAAAGAGCCAACCTGTTAGATTCACATCTTGGAAGGTCAGCTAACATGCAAGTAAGGCCTTATCAGCTTGTAAGCCTCAAAATTTGATTAGAAAAGGCTACTCAGAAACTCTAAATAAATCTAGAGAACTGTTAAAGACATATGTTATATTCTAAAGAAATTAGGGCTTAATAGATATCAATTGGAAAAGATAATTTAAAAATCTTTTAAATGAGTTTTTAGAAATTGTTATAAAACATTCATTAGTTAAGTACCCTTTTGGGGACATCTAATGATGATTTAAATCTTTAAGTAAAATTCTATAAAGAGATAATAATCCAGATATACCCAAACAGCTAACAAGAAAGATACACAAGTTCTATAATTAGAGGAGGCAATTAAGCATCATCAGATATATTGACAATGCAAAACCATGGGAAGCTTATGTACTCCCCACAAAACATAGTCCGATTTCTGGTTTATGGCAGAAGGAACCATTGCTATGGTTGCGCCTACCCGTCCACCAGCCTAAATATTTAAAACCATTATTTTAAAGCATTAGCCTACATGGTACAGCAATGCCATATAGGCCTAAATTCCCCCCCTTTTTTTTTTTTGCTTTTGACTAGCATTTCAGCCTTCTTGGGTCCTTATCTTCGTGCCAAAGTCAACAGGAAGTAGCATGGAAAAGAATGCATCGCCCATTTTCCCTGGTTGAAATGCTAAGTCAAAAGAAACTCCCTTACATGGGGGAATGCCAATATCTCTCACTCCCTGATGGGGACGCTGGAGAGACAACAATTCCATGATTGCTCTATGCTGCCCTAAAAGAGGAGTGCTGTTTCTATGTTAACCATTCTGGAGTTATTAGGGATTCCATGGCCAAGCTCAGAGAAAGACTCACCCATCGGTGAAAGGAACGGGAGTCCCAACAAGGCTGGTTTAAAGGAATCTCCACCCTCTTAGGACCCCTAATTATTCTTTTACTACTGCTTACTTTTGGGTTATACATTCTTAATCACCTACTCCTATTTATTAAAGAATGCTTATCCATAACCCAAGCCCTAGTTCTTAATCAGCAATATCAGGCTGTCAGGCAATAAGCAGGACCATGGGTTTTAGGATTAAAACCTCACAAAGAAAGATGGGGGAATGAAATATTTTAGTTTGCTGAGAGAAAAAAGTTTTAAAAGATTTTAGTTCACAGAGAGAAAAAGTTTCCCACAGGCCTTGGCCCATTACAAGGGGGTTGTCCCCAACCCCGTACACATCCTATGGTTTAGACAGGGGCAATCGCCAAGACAATCCTCTTTGGGTCACACCTGGCTGGCCAACAGAGAATCAAGGACTTTCCAGGTTACATTCTATGGTTTTTCCTTTGTAGAAAAACAAGTCACACCTGGGTGACCACTCTAACATGAGATCATACTTTGTAATCAATCACTTTATGCTCCTTGCCGGTATGCTGATCTGCGTTTTTTTTCCTATATAAGGAGCCTGTAACCCTTGCTGGGGTGTGCAGCTACCCTGATATTGCTGACACGCGAATGCACATTCGTTCAATATTTTAGAAAGTATTTTAGAAGAGAACCAAGAATGATACATGTCTCCTACTCTAAGCAACAGTTTAATTGATGGTTTCAGAACAATGATTTATGGGTGATTGTCTTAGCTCAATTTTCAGGAAGAATTAATAACCAGTTTCTAGCGCATGAACTGTTACAATTTACACTAATGCATCTTTTGTATTTCCAAAATTATAAAAAGCAGTCCTATAAAAATATGCTATGTTAATTTTTACCAAAGGATCTATTGGGAGAGTCACTTATATAGGATTTTAATAGAAAGAAATAGATAGAGCAGACATCTCTGGCTTCAGCTCAAATAATTAAACTGCAAACTGTTATAATGGTCTTTTAAATCCTGGTAAATAATTCATTCAATTTACATACTGACAGTCACTATGTCTTCAAGGATCTTATGGTAATAGAGACAATTCCATACACAGGATCTAATATTAGATTAATTTGAGCAAATTCAAAATGTTATTCACCTAAGAGAATTATCATGTTTATGGGTCACAATGGGAACCTATAAAATAGGCCTTTCCATGATTACTAGCCAAATGGAATAAATTAACTGATTAACACAATCAGTTGATTTGCCTCAAATAGAAAAAGCTCAACAGGCTTATAACTTTCTTCATAATAGCAAAAATCTAAATAAGAAATTTTGCTTAACCAGAGAGACTGCTGGTCAAATCATCAAAAAATGTGGAATAGGTCCACAATATGACTATGGCTAATTTAAGGATGAATCCTCAAGGCCTGCTCCCCAACAATTTATGGTGAATGGATGTGACTCTCATTACAGAGTTTGGCAAGTTAAATTGTGCCACTTCACAAACAGGAGAAGCCACCAGGCATGTTATAAATCACTGTTTAAGATGTTTTGCTTACATGGGAGTGCCAAAAGTTATAAAAACAGATAATGGGTCTGGATATACTGACAAAGCTTTCCAGCAATTTTGTGCTTAATTCCCGAGACCGGTGCTACCGGGACAGCCCGTGTGGCCTAGTCCTGCCCAGCCCATAGCAGCAGGGACAGCTGGGCCTTTGGGGACTCAGCATGCCGCTGACTTGGGGGAGTTAGACCCCTGCCTCCGTGCTTCTGTAGTGGTGGCGAGACATGAGGCTAACCCACATGCCAGGCAGTGGTGGGGCAGGCCTTAATCAGCCGAGGATAGCCTCTGGCATCCATCAACAGCTGAAAATTATACTCAAGCCTTATGGAAAGATCCCCTAACTTACAAAATGGCACGGACCAGATCCGGTCCTCATTTGGGGAAAAGGACATGCATGGATTTTTGATACTCAGGCCAATTATGCTACATAGTTGCCTAAATGCCTTTTAAAACTAAATAATCCACCCAGGGGAAGCCCCTGAGAAGCCTTCTAATTCTGTTTAATTCTAGATAAAAGATGCTGTCTTTTTGGCTACTTGTGTGTTCCCAACTTCAATTGCCATTGCCGCTGGAAGCCCTTATCAGATCTACAACTACACCCGGATGATCCTCAACCAAGCCAGGGATATTGCCAATGCTTCCACAACTATTATTTCCACCCTGATAGTTGATTTATGTGCTTTAGCCCTAAGGGCCTCTCCAGGCCTGGGAACCCCTGACCATTTTTCCCCCAGGACCTCCCTCCTCTGCTGACCTTATTCTCTCCTTAATTAACGCTACTCTTCAGGCCCCTCATCAAGCCAACCACTCCCTTATAGAGGACTATTGGGTCTGTTATTCTTCCACCCCTCCCCTTTATCAGGGAATTGCAGGCATTTACTAATTCCTACCTTGCCTGTTCTACTAGATTAACTACTTAAATTGTCACCTTTTCAAAAACTAACCAGATTCATTAAGTCTCAGATTGACGACATCCTCGAAAAACTGGTTTTGGTCCACTACCATCGCCTAGAGGCATTAGATTCTGAGCTGCCTGACGACTATAAAAACCCTCACAGACCTAAAGGACTGGAATTCTCAGGCCTTAAATCCATGGTAAATGCTTCTGCTTTAGCCTTACAGTCCCTTAATAATTCTCACTAACAGGAATGCTAGATTTGCTTTTTCCTTCAGCCGCCCTTCTATGAGGGCATGCTAACTTTCAAAAATCTTCTCTTCACTAATGAGACTTCCTCACTAAGATGGCATTCCGTGAATCATGAGGGCTTGACCTTAAGTCAGGTCTCAGGCAAAGGCCTCTGTATTAGAGGACAGGAACTCCATTTCCCAGAACCCTTACAGCCAATGTGCAACCAAACTATCATTATTAGCCAGTCATCTACATATGTACTTGCTCCTGATGGAACTTATTTTGCTTGCTCTCAGGGACTCACCACCTTTTTTCCACCTTTCAGTTTCTAGAGAGTAAAGATTATTGCTTTTTGGTACGGCTGTTGCCCCGACTAATGGTACATGCCCTGGAGGAGCTGCTCCCTAGCTGGGAGGAGAGGCCCCGTCACAAGAGAGAGCCCATTTCAGCCATCACCTTAGCTCTCATGCTGGGCTTAAGGGCAGCTGGAGCCGGGACAGGAATATCTTCCCTAATAACTTCCAAACAGCAATACACACACTTGACTCCATTGTCCCAAGCAGAAAAGATATAAAAGAACTACAAACAGGACTCCAAAATTTAAAGGACTCTCTGGTCTCCCTGTCAGAAATGGTACTACAAAACAGGAGGGGACTGGATATAAATTTCCTCAAAGAAGGCAGACTCTGTGCAGCTCTCAAAGAAGAGTGCTGTTTTTACAAAAATAAAACTGGGTTAGTACAAGATAGTATAAAAAATAAAGAAAAATCTAGAGGATAGAAAGAAACAAAGAGATCAACAAGAGTCCTGGTGTCAAAATTGGTTTTCAACCTCCCCCTGGCTTTCTACTTTGCTACCATCTCTCCTGGGACCCCTTATAGGATTATTGCCGCTGATTTCTTTTGGCCCGTGGGCCCTCCAAAGAATGACTCGCTTTATAAAAAGTCAGATAGATTCACTTCTCCCTAAAGATTTTGTCTCCATACAGTATCAACGGATCCATAACCCAGGTGACAAACAGCTTAACGAGCAGAGCGAACCAGGCAACCGCTTGGGCCATCAAGAAAGGCTTATTTTTTCTAAATTGTTAAAGGTCTAGTCACAGGCTTTAGAGCCATACTTGCCAACCCTAGGCATGCAACACTGGTAGCCCCGGGTACAAAAGGCCGCCTCGATGATGGGCAACTTCCTTCCCTCCTTGACTAACCTAAGACATGGGACCCCTGGATGGCGGGGTTTTATCACCCGAAGACAGGTAAAGTCAGTGAGGTGACAAGGTCGAACTAACATAAACAAAGACCCCCTAAGAATGCTACCTGTGACCTAGTCCTCACCTCCCTCCTTTGTAAAGGAAAAAATAAGGGGGAGATGTAAGGGGCCATGGGCCCAAAACTATGTGGCTTAAAGCCCACCTTTGTAAGTCTTTTAATGACCTTTAAGTTTGCGGCTTAAGGCCAGCTCTGTGAGCCTCCTGTAACCTGTAATTAGACAGGGTTTGGACAAGTGGAACTGCTAACTGCTTCTGTTCCGAGAAAGGGTCTTGGGCTTTTCTGTTTGCTGTTCCAAGGAAGACCACTAGATGTTCCGGCTGATAAGAAGAATGTTCCAGTCCCAGCAAATACCTGATGTTCCTTCTGTTATTCCCCCCAATTCTATTGTTGCAGGGCTATTTAAGTCCACTCTAAGCTCCAATAAATTGAGACCTTGACATTACAAAGACTGACTCTTGTCCTTTCTTGTGCCGCTTGGTCTCATTTCTTTCTCTCGCACATGACTCTTTCAGGCAGCGCCCCTTCGGAACCCTAAATAACTGGACCCGTGCGACGGGTCAATGAACAATGCCATGAACAAGAGCTTTTATTTGACATATTTACCCAGTCAAGGGGTTATACTGTCAGTGAATATAGTCTTTGAAAAAGTTATTCAGCTTTCATTGGTGGATATCCTTTTTCTTAAGGAGTAAACATGGAGTAATAAATTAAGCCTCAGAAATATCTTTCCCAAGTTCAGTTTTCCATTTTTACATCCAAGCTATTCATGTATTTTCAATGTTATTTTATATTTTTCAAGGCTTTGTTTAACTGTGGCTTAGGAGGCTATTCTGGAAGTAGCTCTTTTATACCATGTTGGTCTCGAAATCACAGAGATTCGCCTGACTCTACATCACTAGTGCTGGGTATAAATACATATAACACCACCTCCGGGTATGAAGCAATTACTTATACTAGAAAAGATTCATATGGAAGGTGCTTTTCTCTAGTGATATAACTGTCCTACTTAATCTTTTTGAAGGTCTATACTAGTCTCTAGTAGATTATACATTCTACACATACGGGCAAGGTTCTTTCTTCTTTTGAAATTCAAGGATATTTAAAGTTTGAGGCCTTGATGGAATGTGTGTTTTCCCTAGGCATATAGGGAGCTAGAGTTCTTGAATGAGAAACATTACATGCCAGAGTTTAACACTTGGAATGGTGGCCAAGTTTATCAAGTAACCAAATTTATTACTCTAGAAATCTACACACAGTATCTGAGTAATCTGGGACCTTTCCTGGAGTTTCTTACATCATGCTTGGTAGAAAAGTGAGAAACAAGAATTCCATAGAGAGATTCAAATTTTATAGAGTTCCCCTACCTATTCATTTGCTCTTTCTATCAAACCATTCCACATGTCCAGGGGACACAACATGTCCTGGCTACTCTTTCACTTCCTGGGGAAGCTTTAGCCAGCCCCTAAGCAGGCATGGCTACAGCTGGCTAAAGCTACCCCTACATTTTCCCTCAAAGACGAGGGGATAATTTTGGTCCTCTTAATGTTTGTTTTTTTCCCTTTTGAGATTATTATTTGATTGTTGTTTCCCCTTGGTATGGGTTATCCCAATCATCCCTTTATTTTGTGTTCTTTCCAGTTTGATATAATTTTAAAGTTGTGAAAACTCAAACAAAAGCTAAACTATCCAACAATATCAGGGACAACAAGTGCGTGAAGGTAAACCAGGAGGCTTCAACCTTACAGAATTTTTAAAAGGAATGTTGGTTCTTGCTGATCATGGCAGAAATGGTCTTCTTAGTAAAATAATACAATTGTTATGTCATATACAATATTTTTAGATTAACTTATACTATAATAAAATCTGCATTCTATGTTTGAACACAATCAGTTATGTGCACTTTCATGGCCTCTTTAACACTAGTTATTGCTATATAATCTAAATTATATTACTTAGAATATACAATACTGAAATCATAAAAAATACCATCCCAATATTCAATTTTGGTTTCATTTATTTTATCCTTATTTGATTCCTCTGTCCTTCCAGCCATTTCCCAATCAATATATACTTTATCCTGTAATATTATTCACTCACCATATTCATTGTTAATGTATTTTCTTATTTTCCGTTCTCATATTAGGTAGTTCTCCTGTCTTTCCTTCTTTATTTGATCCTTTCTTATTTTTTCTAGTATGCAATGGCCCTTTTAAAAACATGACAATTTTGTTTATGCATCACTCCGTTTCAAAGTATATTACTTCAAATGAATTTTAAACTCATTTTGAATAGATAAAGCTTTGATCCTTGCGATTTGGTTTGCATATAAACAACAAGTTATTCTAGTGGAAATGTAGAATTAGGAAGCAAAAGGCTTGTATTTTCTTAGTGAGAACATTCGCAGGAGAAATATCTATGACATAATGAAAGATTGTTTAAACACGTGAAATACAAAGAGTTTCCTTTCACAAGTTTCCACTGACATTGTGGCTTATCTAGCTAGCAAACATATAGCATGAAATAATTGCATCATTTAAACTTTGATAGAATATCTGGCAAACATGCATATAATCCATGAAAGATTTGTCTGCTCAAAATGTACCAAGTCTGACATCCGTGAATTTCCATATTACCGACCTATGCTTTTCAGATACTCCGTGAGCACAGGTAGAATAAAGTGTAGCAATGGACCTCTAACACTAAAAGACAGTGTTTCATTAAGTAAATCCGAGGAATGGGCAAGGAGGGAAATCCATCTATGTATCAAAAATGCAGAAGACATGCTTGCATAATATAATATAGCACGCCATATCTAGTATTAGAGCTATCCAAGTTCAAAGAACGAAAAATACGATCACTTCTAAAAACTATATATCAATAGAAATTAACAAGAATCTGAGATTAAAACAGGTGATAATCCAATGATAAAAAGATAAGAATAACATTCTCTGTATAGTTATTTTTTAAGTGAGATCAGGTAAAATTACTGTCTCAAAATACAGAGATAAATAAACTTTTCAGACATTGGACATGAAGGAATCTCCTGTGGAAACATCCAAGCTTGTAAACATGAATTGAGAGCATTGCCAACAGTAGGGGTTTCATAGACTAAGGTTTACATAGAAAGAAGATATGGTGTCTATACCTTCAGAGGGGGTAATTTTATTTAGGTATATCACCAAAAAATCTCAAAATCAATTTGGTTGCCTCTGTAGGCTGATTACTTAGAGAATGTACAATTCTTCACTTATAAAATGTATTCCGCAAACAAATCTGCTATGAATCTAGAGAACGGTCTCACATGTGAGTACTTATCCCTTGCATAGGAATGCACTTTGAGAGCTGATTTCACATAAAGGTATACTCCCACAACCTAGAGTATGGGATAGGTCCAATCCAAAAAGATATGACAGAAACTGAACAAGAGTTCACACTCCTTAGTGAGTAGAAATGGTATGGGATAGGTAGTCTGATAATTGGGGGCATGGGAGGAGGGGAGGAAGAGGGAAATGTGATTGACAATCTTATTTCAAGTTTAAATGAATTTGGAAGAAAATAGGTGAAAGGATCAGAACTAATGTACCAAATATTATGAGTGAAATAATATTAAGCCTTAAACCTTCACAAAAACTTAAAGAAACTTAGTTTTGTCCACATTTTGGGAACTGCAGCATATGGGATATATATAAGTGGTCATCACGAAACTGATGTAGTATAAAGATACATTTACTTACATGTGTACTGGATTGAAGTCATAGTAGGTTAGTGTGGGGCAGCAGAAGTAAAAATAGTTAAAGCCAGAGACAGACTTGTGTCTTCTGCCTAAGTCCAGAAGGATGTATTGTGAGGTCATGAGTGGGTGTGGTTGGTTTAGAATTTGAAGATGTAATAGATTGTGACAGAGAGAACCTAAGAATTTCCTGGCAACTGTGACAGAAATCTCTCTGCCCATGCCATGGGCCCAAGAAAAACAGAGCATCTGAGATGCAGTTTTGTACGTGGGGATTTTAATATTCTAAGATATATGGCATTGTACAACATCAAATTTAACCATACAATGGACTTAAATCTCCAAATGAGCCTATGAAAAAAAGGTTTTCCCATTTTCAAGTACCTGGAACTGTTAACCAACATGAGAGTATGTATCCTCACTAAATACAGCCAGCGAAGGATCACCTCCAATCTTTCATTAGAAGATTTTTGCTTCCATAAGAGGTAAAACCTTATTGGGTGTTGTCCATTTAGTCCTGTAACTCCCTTTTAATGCGATTATTTGGTCTTTGACTGAATAGTTTCTTCTGTTATGGTGTATTTTAGAAGTTAGCCCTTGTCTAGATCTGGGAATGGTGAAGATCTTTTTCCATTGTGTGATCTCCTATCTTTTCTTGTTGACTATGTGTTTTTCTTACAGAATATTCTCAGTTTCATTACGCTCCATTACTGAATGGTTGATCTGAGTGTCTGTGCTACTGTTATATTCAGGAAGTGGTCTGCTCTTCAAATTCATTCATTCAATGCTACCTCACAGTTAATCTGCTAAGTGTTATATTCTGGCTGGATTTAGATTGAAGTCTTTGAACATTCTGGATTTTGGTTGGTCAATAGAGGAATCTCAAATGGCTAAAAGACACATAGGAAATTGATCAACATCATTAGACACCAGGGAAATGTTAACAATAACAACATCTTACACCTGCCAAATTGGATATAGAAATCCACCATGGACAGTTTATGCGGAAGAGGATATGGAGAAATGGGAATGTTTTTCTCTTGCTGTTGGGAGGGAAAACTTGTACAAGCCTTCCTGCGGTAAGTATGGGAATTTTTTTGACAATAGGGGATCAGTCTATTTCACCATCTAGAAATTCCACTTTTTTGCACATACCCAAATGATGTAAATTCATCCAACATGGACATCCATCCAGCTACATTCGTAAAAGTAGTATTTATAATACTAGGAAGGTGGAAACAACCACGATATCCGTGGATTAAAGAAAGAAGAAAGACAATTTGATGCAATTAACCAATTGAGTACTACTCAGTAGAAAAAGAAACAATAAAAAAAGAAGGAATGAGAAGAAACCATTCTGAGTGAGTTAGCTAATACAAGGAAAGCAAGCATCTTATGTACTCAATAATATACAGATATTAGACATAGAGCAAATGATAACTAGCCTACAATTCACACCTCCAAAGAAGCTAGGAACAAAAGTAGGACACTAAGAGAGACATACATGGTTCCTCAGAGTATGGGAAAGTGAAAAGATTTCCTGAATAATTACAGAGCATGGAGAAAGAGGAGGCAGGTAAGAGAAAGAGCATTGCAGTTGAAAAAGGGAGTGGAGAACAAGAGAGATCAGGAAGATTGATTGGGGGAAGAATATATGACAACTATAAAAGAGATACCTCAATAGAGGCATAAATAATAGGATTAAAGAGAAACATGGCACTAGGAAAATGGTCTTCGATCCACAAAGATAATCCCAACTAACAATCTAAGCAACAATGGAGAGGCTACATTAAATGCACATCCCATGTAATGTGATTAATGACTACTTTGTATGTCATGCTAGAGATTTCATCCAGTAGCTGATAAAAGCAGAAGTATATAGGAAAAGCTAAACAGTGACCAGAAATCTTGTAACACAATTTCAATAAGAGAAGAATAATGAACAAATGGGTCAATATCAGCCTGGAGAGTACCACAGAAACAGCTGAGCTGAAAAAGTGTGAGCTCCTGGACGTCATTCTTACAAATGGGGAACAATAATGTTTCTTACGTCTATTTGACTGGATAATTATTTTCAATCATTTACTATGAGGCAGTTAGTCTCTATAATTTTGAGCTCTATTTCATGTTTGCAGCAGAAGGAGAGATATTTTTCAATGATATACAAACTATTATCCTGTTCATTTTTATGTATATGATGTCCACTGATATTAAGAGATAATAGTCAACTATTGTTGTTATTTTCATCTACTTTTTTATTCTAATAACATCCCTCTTCTCCTCCTAAAAACTCATCTTCCTATCCTACACTCATATGTTCCTTGGAGTTGGTAAGACCTCCCCTAGGAAATAAACTAATGCTGATCAATTATCTAGGTGAGGAGGAACCAAGGAAACTCTGTAGCCCCCATAACCCTTTGTTGAAGATGTCTAAGGTATCTATCCATATAGAATATGTTCCATAAAGTCAGTTTGTGCATTAAAGTTAGAACTTGGACCCACAGCCAGTGACCATACATTGTCTGACAATCACCTTTGTTACCTGTATTAAGGGAGTGGAGTTCAGTCCTATGTTGATTCCCTCCTTTTCAGACCTGTGCCAGTGATCTCTCACTAGCTCAGATCAGGGACCAGTTACATTCACATCACCACACCTTCCTTAAGTTGATTGTGTCAGGTATTTGGTCATAGCAACCAGAAAAGTAACTGATAAACAGAGAAACTATGTATTAACATTCACACTGTGTTAGATAATTATGTTAAACTGAACTGTTTGATCTAGAGATGACCGCTCAAATTTGACCTAAGGGATTTTCCTACATAGTGAACAACAAACTTATGGGGGAAAAACCCTACTATTGCAAAAAGTAATGGAGTCTCAACCATTCACAAGCAGCCAACTTGTCCATATGCAAATGAGAAAAACAGGCACTATAAAGAATGGTATTTTTTCTTTACCTTACTTCCTGTGATTTCTGTATGTTATTGCCACTTCTTTGTCTATAAATACAGCCCACCCATGTGGTGGGCAAAACACATGGATACATTTTTGATCTAGGATGCTACAGAATTCTAGAATGGAAAAAAATCCTAGTAAGATGCAAAAAGTGATGGGACTGAAAAGATGGCTCAGTGGTTAAGAGTGGTGGCTCTTCTTCCAAAACACCCAGGTTTAATTCCCAGCACCTACATGCTGGCTTACAACCATCTATAACCACAGTTCCAGGGTATCTGATGTTCTCTTCTGGCCTTCACTGGTACCAGGCATTTAGGTGGTACATAAACATACATGCAGACAAAACACTCATGCATAAAATAAAACTAAATTTTGAAAAATGTGCAAAATCGATCTGGGTGTTGGCTCCATAGTAGAGTACTTGCCTAGAATGCACAAGGTCCTGGGTTCAATCTTAGCTGTGAAAAATAATCTACAAAAATTTATGTTGCAATGTTGACTTTCAGCATGAAAACTGGAGGATGAGTTAAAGCATACAGTACAGGTGCATATGTATAGGTGAGGCACAAATATTTGTCATTTTGTACACGGAGTTAGGCCTATGTCTAAAGCACTTTGGCATGCACAGGGAGAGGTGGCTAACATGCAGAAGTAAATCTCTTTGAGCACTGAAAGGAGATAGCACACACCCAGAGCATGGCTGTAAAATATGAAACTATAGAAATTGAAATGAGAAACAGAACATGGTCAAAGTCCAGGCTTGCTCTGTTTCATTGGCTTACTGAACTTTCCAGTGAAACCTTTTTTGCGTCACACCACAGATTGACAGGCTGACACTTGCAAAGCACTAGCAAGAGAAGCATCCACTCACACCCTCTCAGAAAACCAGGCACAGAAAAATTAGAACTGTATCAAAGGCAGGATAGTTGGATACAGCCAGCTTAGTTCTGGAGAACTGTGAGGGTCTGCTTATACCATGGGCTTAAGAGAAAGTTCAAGAACAAACAACATCAACGACCCTCTCCATGATAAATGATCTGCGGTAAACTTTTCAATGACTAATGGCCTCTGACCAGGTGTGTATGAGGCAACTTTCCTCTGATAAGGAAACATTACAGAGCTATACGGAATCTATCATTGCACAGAACCTACAGGCATTTCCATTTGGAATAAAGGATAGAACATGGTTTGAAAAACAAACGTTTAAGGCAATTTCAGGCAACATCTACTGGCTAGCAAGGGGTCTTCTTACTGAGGAATGGAAAGTATATCTATCAGCCTTCAAGAGGCAGACAGTCTTCCAGGAAGATTCCCCAAAAGTAAAAACCATAATGGGATCTGAAGATATCCAGACCTGTGCACTGCAGAGCAGCCCCCATGCCTCTTTTCACTGGTTATGCCAGGGCAACACATCTGGCAGCAGGCAGAAGTCTGAAGACAAACCTGGTTCCAAAAACCAAGAACTGGCAATGGCTAAGCAAGGCACCAGGCATAAACCTTTGTGGGCTAGAGTTATGTCACTCATGAAGATTATTTTTCTAGTTCCACACAGCCAGACATTGTGAAGACAGTGAGCAACCTTGGAACACTCTGACCTAAAAGGAATGTCTCCATCAATTTCCACATCTCAGTTCCCAAGGACTCTGAAAGAGAAGACAAAAACATTGTAAGAGCCAGAGGGCATCACAAGGAACAAAGCCTTCTAAATGCAGCACAACTGACACACTTACAAATGCACGAAGACTAAGCCAACACACACAGGCTCTGCAGAGACGGAGAGTGTGCTCAAAGGACAAGTGGACACACCCCCATCCCTAACCCTGAAGCTCTCTCCAATTATTAACCATTTGCAAATAAAAACTCAGCTTTCTCCAAAGGACTCTTCCTGGGCAAAGAAACTGCTCTTAAGGGTAGGCAGGATGCCCAGCAGTAGATGCCATCACAACATCATCTTTAGATTCTTTGTTTCACAATGCTGGGTTAAGGCATCCTTTTGTTTTGTTTTGTTTTACCTACAGGTTCTTAGCGTATGTATCATTGTGGCTATGGGGTACATGTTTGCATGGGATTCCCGAGGGTGAGAATATGTGTGCTCTGTGTCTTTATGTATTTGTTGTACCATCCTCCTTGACTTTTTTCTTCCAATTTTTTTGTCCTATTCGGTTTGCTTTTGTTTTATATTAGCCTGTTTTATTATTATTCCTTAGAAGCATATTTGTTTTCTAAAGATAGACATAAAGGCTATGAATCTGAGAGAGGGCAGGTGGGTAAGATCTGGAAGAAGTACTGGAGGGGAAACTGTGATCAGGATGTATTGTATGAAGAAATTCTATTTTAAATAAAAAAAACAAAACAAAATAAAATAAAAACAAACCCTGGAAGTACACAGAAACAATCAACCCCATACAAATATCATGCTTATGCATAAGAGGCTCCACAGGACAGATGGGAGACCTCGCAAAATGTACACCCATGCGGAAGAGTCCCACGCCAAAAAAGGGGCATCCACGTTGACGGGGCATCCACAGGGAAGGGGCATCCACACGGATGGGGCACCCATGTTAATAGGACACCCACACGAACGGGGCACCTATGTTGATGGGGCACCCATGTTGATGGGACACCCACATTGATGGGCAACCCACACACATGGGGCACACACACGGACGGGTTACCCACATGAACGGGTTCGCCCACGCAAAAAGGACTATTCTGGGATGTGTAGCTCTGACACTGGATCATTGTTAAGTATGCTGATGGGCACTGTTCCTAGGGTGAGACTCTTCTTGCTCTAGCTCTTCAGGCCTGCTGAAGCAATTTCTTCAGCGTAAGTGTTGAGTAGCACAACTTGCCGTCAGGACATACACCTAGCACCATTTCACTCCCTTTCCCAGTCTCTCATGCCCCATGTAACAGGCCTCAGTTCCTTCCAAGACAAGTTTTGAATCCAGTCTCATCTCCCTTCTGAGAGCAGCACCCACGGTCCTGGCTGTAGTTTAAGTCTGTCCCCCTCCAGGTCCACACCTACACGTATAACCCCTGACAAACACATCCTTTAACAAGACAATTGGACTGTCTTGCTTCCTTTCTTGGGATACTGCAGATGGCCTCCTAGCCAGTCTAAAAATACACATCCTATTGAGAACTTAAAGGGCCTACCTCTGCTCCAGGTAGTCTTATGTCCACCAGGTAGTGGCCCTGGCCTTTCTGCTGGGTTTGTTCAATCCAAGTGTTTTCTTGCTCTGAGATGCAAATACATATTGGTGGTCTTTCCACAAGTCCAGCTCCAAGTCCATCTCCCTGCAAAAGTCACTCTCTCAGCCAGAACTTCAATGTCACTAACAAGAGGTCCCCTGCACCACACACAAGCTTTACCAATCTCTTCTTCGCACTGTATCTCTGGCACCTTCAATGGCCTATCTGCTACTTAGTTATGAGCAATCTTTCCGCCAAAAGCCACCTGAGACCAACCACCACGTGGGTGATTTATGCCAGCCTCCTGCCCAAGTTAGGGCCCAAATTAATGCACAGAGAGACTAGTATTAGGTTCAAATGTTGCTTGGCCAATGACTAGGATTCCTCATCTGTTAGCTCATTATTTGCATCCCTCCTTGCTGGTGGCTCACATCCCGCCACTGGAGGAGAAAGGGGAAAAAGCGGACACTTCCTATTTCTCCTTGGTTAAATATGAGTCTCCTTGCTATGTCACTTCTTGCCCGGATCACCACTTCTCTACTACATTTTCCAGAACTCTCTTTGACTCCTAGACCCGTCTAAATTGCTCTCTCATTGGCCAAACAGAACATTATTTAACAATCAATAAGATAAACATAGACCTACATTCCCCATCATCTCCTCCTTTCTGACTAAATAAAAAGGAAGGGTAACTTATCTTCTATAATAACTGAAGAAAACTATAACCATAACTATCTGTCTTCAACTCTATCAAAGACCACAGAAGGATAATATATAAACTCTAGAATTGATAGAGACATCTTGCTACCTGTACAGTCACCCAAAGTTCTTCTGTAACGTTGAGGCATCCATCTTCAGCCTATAGGCCACAGTGTGTCTAGTACTCTTCTCCATTTTAACAGGAACCCTTCAATACTCTTTTGTTTTGTAAGTTCAGCAGTCATTTTCTTGTGGGTCCTACAGGTCCAGTTTATACAGCAACAAAACGTCCAGGCAAGAGCAAGTATTCATTCCTATGTCCTATTCCCCTATTTTTCTTTAACAAATTGACTATACTCATTATCATTTATAACTAACCCCATTTAGATGAAAAGCAAACATTTATAAACAATATGTGGGGATTTGGGCATCATTCTTTTAAAACTGCTTCTTGCTGATTTGGGCCGATGTTTGTGTCGTAGGGATTATGATAACACATAGAAACCTGACCAAGTCCATGTTTTTGTAGTCTGTAAGGCTATATCGTCTCAGCTGTTTTGAATGTAGGATCAGTGGTGTCACTGCTTCTGGGAGGGGGCGTCTTGCTTGATCAAACCATATTAGTCAGGAAGGAATCCATAGCTATTCAATTTCTGTGGAAATACTAGTAAAAACTTTATTTCAAGTAACCTGTCCTTAGACTTAAATTTTGAATTCAAAGCATTTGTGAAACGTATAAGTTGGATTAGTTTAGCAGCATTTATAATCAAATGTACTTTACCAGCAGTAAGTCTTTCTTCAACAATCAAACAATTTAAAGACAACAATATGGCATATAGTATACAGATTCTCTGTGTATATTTTATCTTTATATGGCTTTTTACTACTTTATTTTTGCTTTCTTTTGTTTCATTTTTCATGAGAAAGGGTTTCTCTGTGGAAATCTGCCTTTCTCTGTTTCCTTCAGCAAATACTACTGGCGTGAGCCACCCATAAACAGCTACTCTATTTTCTTTTGCTATTTTTTTCTCATAAGCCTAAAAATATTTAAATGTAGCATAAACCTTAGAGGTTTTTCTTTATCTGGATCTGTCTATATCATCTTGGGAGTGCCGAGTTCAGCGCCCACGAGCGCCGGGACGGCTCGAGCATATGGAAGCTGCTCCGAAGCTTCTCAGAAGCCCGACAGGGCAGGCTGTGGAGACAGGTTTCCCTCTTTCTCTGGGAACCTTGGGGCATGGGGTTATCAAACTCCTGACACCAGATATAGTGGGAAATTACCAATATGGAGGCAAGTAGAAATATAAGGGTATTTAATAGCGAAAAGCCTTACTTACAGAGCGACCTAGCCAGCTGGTGTGACAGCAATCTGTACAGCAAGCCTTCACTCCACAAATGAGATAATTCCATGATTTTCAAGAAATGGTACGGTGGATGGGCCAGGTGTTGATGGCACACACGTTTAATCCCAATGATCAGGAGGCAGAGGCAGGTGGATCTCTGTGAGTTCGAGGCCAGCCTGGTCTCCAGAGTGAGTGCCAGGATAGGCTCCAAAGTTACACAGAGAAACCCTGTCTCAAACCCCTCACAAAAAGAAAGAAATAGTATGGTGGTCTTATATAGCTTGCATGTAGGTCCCTAATACAAAAGGATACTGAGGTTTACTTTCCAGTATAACCCAGTAAGAAGCAGAAGGCCTTTAAAAGTGATGAGGGGTCAGGCAAGATGGAAAGTTTTCTTCTAGGATTTTGTTGAATGTTTTCTTGCCCTTGGAGTTGGATTTCTTCACCTTTTTCTATTCTTAGGTTAGGTCTTTTCATGGTATCCCATATTTCCTGGATATTTTGGGCTAGGGATTTCTTAGAATTAAGATTTCTTTGGTGGATGAGACTATTTCTCCTAGTGTATCTTCAACTCCTGAGACTCTCTCTTCCACCTCTTGTATTCTGTTGGTTATGCTTGCATCTGTAGATCCTGATAGTTTATCCAGCTTTTGTATTTCCAGCATTCCCTCAGATTGTGTTTTCTTTATTGTCTCTATTTCAGTTTTTAGGTCTTAAAGCATTTCCTTGAAAGATTTCTTGATATCTTTTATTGTTTTGTTTGTTTTTTCTTCCATTTCTTTAAGGGATTTTCTCATATCCTCTTTGAGGTCGTCTATCATTTTCAAAAACATGTTTTTAAGATCATTCTCTTCTGCTTCATCTGCATTGGGTTTTTCTGGTCTTGCTGCTGTATGATACCAAGTCTCCAGTGGTGTCATATTGGTTTTTCTGTTTTTGTTTGTGGTTTTATATTGTTTTCTTCCAATCCTTTCCTCTGGTGGATGTAACAAGATCTCTTCCTCTGCTGATGGATATGCTACCAAGTTTTTCTTCTGGTATATGCAAACAGTTCCAATACTCTGATGTCACACAGCACTGTTTCCAGAGCCTTGGCAGTCTCTGGGTGTGTTGGAGACCTTAGACTGAGTTCAGATCCTGTGAGCATACTCCCCGCATCACCTGTTCCTAAGCAGGGCATGGTAGCTGGTACTGGAAGCCTGAATTCCATCCATATTTTGTTAGATGGCACACATAGCATAAAATTTCTCCATGAGTCCCCATATTTTAAATCTGAGCTGGGAGTCTCATTACCCAGGTTTGCCTAGAACTGTCCATCCTCATGGACCTTCTCATTATCACCGCCTGGGTGTGGGGTTACAGAAGTGGGCAGCTTACATAGCCTGACCAAAATGTAAGCCTTTTATATATCAAAAGGAACCATACAGTTAAAAAGAATGCTGTCAACTCAGTCCCCAAAGAAGCTAACAGACACGAGTTAGGTATACAATGATGAGGCCCCTTTACTCCAAATATTAGTGTAGACAGTTAGAATCTAGCCATCTGGGAAGGTTGTTTGGTGGGATGATTTGGATCATTCTCAGTCTGAGCCCCCCAGTTGAGGTCATGTTTATTGTTCCTTAAAAGTCACTTTCTGGTATAAAACTTTAGAGACACCCTGTAAAGTACCTGTTTCCAAGTAACCTCCATCCTATTCCCACCATGAACAATCAATCTTCCTCCTTGCTGTTCACATTTATAACCCCAACTTTCCTGCTGAACCACTGACTTCAAGAAAGATTCTCTCTTCCTCTCCCTCTCTCCTCCCTCCCTCCTCCCTCTCATCTCTCCCCTCCCCCCTCTCTCTCAGTAATTACAGGTTCCATTCAAAAGAGGACATTTGCTATAGGCTTTGAAAGAATTGTTACCATTCCCACATCTAGCAATTGAGACGTTTAATCACCAAGAGTGCAAAGCTGCATAAATGCATACAAAAGGCATACAAGAGGGTCACTGGATGCAGTGGGAAGGGTAACTCCTGTTTTGCTGGATCTCAACCTCATGGGCAGGTGAGGCATGGCAGTGTGAATTAGCATACAGCACATGCTGGACTGGAAACCTGAATCCAGATCTCAATGGAACCACCATCTCAGTGAACCATCCTGTCACCACTATTTACTCTGAACATCAGTGGGTCTCACTGTCCTGGTCTCAGTGCTGTATGCTCTAAAGGTGTGTGTGTGTGATGATGAGCTGACAGAAAAGGCATTCAGTGGGGCTTTGGGTGGTGGTACTAGAAAATT
The DNA here is from genome assembly GCF_003668045.3 of Cricetulus griseus. NCBI lineage: Eukaryota > Metazoa > Chordata > Mammalia > Rodentia > Cricetidae > Cricetulus > Cricetulus griseus. The sequence continues at coordinate 5,393,695 of NW_023276919.1, read as the reverse complement.
CATGGACAAGGATAATGGACCCATCCCTTAGACGGTAGAAGAGTAAAGTGGGAAGCTAAGTACAGCAAGCATGCATGCATTAATGCATTTCTCTCTGCTCCCGACTGTGGACATGTTACAACCAGCTGCTTCACAGCTCCCGATTCCATACATAACACAACCAGTGCCTGCCACCCTGACTGCCCTGTAGTGAAGAGCTGTGTTCTGACACTGTGAGTCAAAAAAGTCTTTTCTCCCTTAAGTTGCTTTTGCCAGAGTGTTTTCTCACAACAATGGGATAAAACAAACAAACACAAATATTTTACATGGTTTAATGATTCTGGTGGCAAGAAGAAAACTTGTGCAGAATGTCAGATGTCTTAGGGGGAAGAAATAAGAGTAAGCAAGAAAGCTGAATTCATGTTGTAAAACCTGCCCTCTTGGCATGTAATTTGGTCTCCTGAGATCTACCCCACTCCCTTGAGATCATGGAATCATTCTGGAGTCAGACTTTTAACTGCAGCCCCATGTCTACTTGGACCCACCAAGTCATCACCACCTCAACATTGCAGTGTAGGAGACCAAGATCCTAGCACATGCACCTTTGGGAGATATCCTCACAGCACATCAAAACCACGGCATAGCTTTTGCAACTTTCAGAGTCAGATCATGGCTCATGGTTAGCCACAAAGCAGATACAGCATGTACTACCAGACATTACTACAAAATAATGGAAGACTACCAAGGTGAATGGAATGCGATTTTTAAAAGCATTGAATCTGGATACTGTGTAAGTACATGTTATAACCATAGTTTGGCTGTACATTTCAATTCAAGATAAATTGGGGACCTCCAGCACCAATGTTGTGATTTCTAGCAATCATTTTGGAAACAGCATAGTTTTCTTGGACAATGAGCTCTGATGTTGCCTCCCACAACCAAGGAGCCACCTGCAATTCTGTGGTTCCTTCCTACCTCACAGAGAACTTCCTGACCCTTCAGAGGCCCTATTATGGACCTAGACTCATAGGCCCTCTATGTCGGCTTACCGTGGAGGACCAGCAGCTCTCTGACCAATGGTATGTGGAGAGGTACCCTCAGCTGCTACCCTCACGCTTGCTCTACTACAGATGTGCAATAAACCTTCTCCAGCTGAGCAGTGCCCCCACCCTATAAGAAAATAGTCAGCTCCCCTCTGCTGGCCACACATAACCTGCAGCTTTAGTCTCTACAGTGTTACTCTGCCCTTTCCTACCTCTGGGAAATTATCTCTCTTATAGAGTCTTTAAAAAACACACACATCTCACCGGGCGTTGGTGGCATGCTCCTTTAATCCCAGCACTCGGGAGGCAGAGGTGGGTGGATCTCTGTGAGTTCGAGACCAGCCTGGTCTACAAGAAGCTAGTTCCAGGACATCCTCCAAGTCCACAGAGAAACCCTGTCTTGAAAAAACTAAAAAAAAAGACACACATCTCCCAGAAGACAAAAATTATCAAAAGCCAGCAGCAAAGCTGACCTAGAAACAAATGAATTTGTATATCGATGAGAACATCCTCTGAGGTGCTAGCCCAGGAGAGGTGTGACTGTGAGAGGATAGGGCCTCACAAGGCATCAGTCGTGTTACACTGTAATAGCTGGCCATTATTATGATACAAAGATGGCAATTTCCAATTTTGAAATAACTTGTCCTCCCTATATGGAGCCCATGTGTGAGTGAATGTCTTATAGTCAAGGATCCAATTTGGTATACTACGCAATTAACTTTTTTCTTTTTGTGCAAATGCAGAGGATAGTCACAAAATTTTATCCCATACCCATAAAAACACACCAATATTTATAGCCACTGGCGGGCAACAAAGACTCAATCTCCAACACATCCATATATAAACAAGGACCATACAAATACTCAGCACATCACGACAAGCCGGACTCCGCTGGCCATCCATAGCTCTCCAATGGCCATCCTTTCTTCACCCAAAGAAGGATAGACATGCAACAGTGATACTGACCCATCAAATATAGGACACACTTCACACAAATATGAGGGCAATAGGAGGCTGAGCTTGTAGCCAACTGAGTCGCCCCAGATGCTGAAAACAATCACTATAATATCACATGTTCGGATTCCTATCATTTAGAACAGCACAGCCCCTGAATTTACCTTAATGGGGACAGAGAAAATACAGGTGGCAAGGGCAGCCCCCGTGTCCTGAGACAGAATCAAACAGCCTCACTTATATTAAGGTTTCACCCATCAAACCCTGGACAGCATTTTGTGTATTCAGTTATTGTTTGAAATTCAGTGGAATTTTATCAAGCAGAACAACATTCTAACAATTCACTCTCATCAACTCACCCAGTTTCTGTAACAGCACCTTTCTTTCATTCCCCAGGGGTCACTCGTTTATAGGACAACAATCATAGTGTGCATATGGTTCACCATACAATGGTGAACAGCAACTCAGACACCCATGCCCATGTTTCCATAGACCCACAGACAAGGCATGTTACCTACATACAAAGTCTGTGACTTTGCACAGAAACTTTGTGTACTTCAGGGACCATGGTTTCAAATGATATGTGCTGGCATTTGCTAAATAGCCATATAGGGTTGACATATCTTACTATAATTTTCCTAGGATTTTAAAAAAGATTTTTCACATTAATATTTTAATTATAAGTAGGTGTGTGTGTGTGTGTGTGTGTGTGTGTGTGTGTTTCTGTGTGTACACATATGGGTATATATACACATATACACAAGTTTAGGTGCTTGTGTAGGTCAGAGGCTTCGGATCTCTTGGAGCTAGAGATACAGATGGTTGTGAGCTGCCTGACATGACTGGGAACATGGGTTGCCTGGTAGAACAACAGGTGCTATTAACGACTGAACCACCTCTCCAGTCCTGACCCTGAGTTTTACCAATAGCTAGCATTGTGTTTGGAAGAATCTCAGACTCAAATAAGAATGTTTTATCATATTCTGTTGGCTTTCCCCTATTAAGTAGGCCAAATAGTTATGAACAGGCTTTGAAATTCTATCTTGTGTTGGGGATGGTGGCTTACATCTGTAAAACCAGGAGATGGAGTCAGATTGACTGTCATAAATGAGGGGCCAGCCTGAGCTATTATATGAGTTGCAAGCCAGCCTGCTTGCAACCCCTCCCCCCCAAAAAAAACCTATACCACCACCACTGAAAGCAAATCCTAGCTTGTGACCTATAAAATCATAAGCATTCAAAATGTTTTTGCACTGGCTTTAAAATCTGGGCGTCAGAAAATAGCCTACAATGTATATTAGACGTTAGCATGGGAATGGATTACTACATAAATAAGTCTACAATGAAACCTGAATATCGGCCCTGATGTTATATACTTCTTAAAAAGCTGAGGCTCTTAGCTTAAAATCAGTTGATAGACACCAAAATGTTCACATAGCCTATTGAATTAACTTCAGCCCAAACAAGCATATTTTGTTTATTTAGAGTACACTAATCTTCTAGCAACAGATAAACCTTGGGTTATAACAAGCCAAGCTGCTGCTGCTCTCTGAACCTCTGATCTAGGGGCTCATTCATGTGCCTGGCTGAACTATGGCTCCCTATATGAGTGTCCCAATTCTGAAGATCTCATAACATGTGTTTGCAAAGGATTCAAAAAGGAAGTAATCAAACTGAAATGATATTTTAAGTGTAGGCTCTAATCCCGTATGTCCTGGGCCCATTTAAGAGAAAATGGGTACACACACACACACACACACACACACACACACACACACACACACACACTCGGCATTGATAGGGTCACTGGGAGGATACAGGCCTTCAGAGAAACCCACCACACCCACACCTTGACCTTGAACCTCCATTCCCCCATCACAGTGAAGGGATACAGCTATTAAGCCACTTGGGCTGTGACTTTTTAAAGCATCCTGAGTGAATGGGTGCTCCAGTCTTGCTGTTGAGAAGCATTACATACAAACACAGCCCTCCCTGCTGTCCTTTTTCTCCAGTTCCTGGCCTATTCCTCACCTGGGGTGTGGACACCCACTTTGAGGGAATTCATCTCCCTGGCAATCTAGCAAAGTGCCACTTACATGTTGTATTCCATCACATTTGGTTCTGTATTTTTCTTGATCTACCTCAAAACCCTCACACTCACATTACATATATGTTTATATTTACATACATCTACATCATATTGAGCAACATTTTGGATGACTGACACATTGTCACTCAGGAGACTGAGAAAAAATGCAGCAGATATCATAGCTGGGAACCAAAAGTAATTAACACCTCTATGCTGAGACAATCCAGAGAGCCACATATTCCTAAGAACAGATAAGTAAGGCATCTACGTGTGTCACAAGCATGTCATTACCCATGAAAGCCCACAGCGATATTTTCCTTGAAGTCCTAGCTAGAGCAGTAAGACAACAAAAGCAGATCATGGGAATACAAATCGGAAAGGAAGAAGTCAAACTCTCCCTATTTGCAGACTATATGATAATCTACATTAGTGAACCAAAAACTCTACCAGGGAACTCCTACAGCTGATAAACACCTTCAGCAAAGTGGAAGGATACAAGATCACCTCAAAAAAATCTGTAGCCCTGCTATATACTGATGACAAATTGGTGAAGAACGAAATCAGATAAACATCACCCTTTACAATTGCCACAAACAACATAGAATACCTTGGGGTAACACTAACCAAAAATGGGAAAGACCTGTACCATAAGAATTTTGGGTCTCTAAAGAAAGAAATTAAAGAAGATACCAGAAAATGGAAAGATCTCCCATGCTATTGGATAGGTAGGATCAACATAGTAAAAATGGCAATCTTGCCAAAAGCAATCTACAGATTCAATACAATCCACAGACCTTGAAAGAACAATTCTCAACATTATATGGAGAAACAAAAGACCCAGGATAGCCAAAACATCCCTGTACAATAAAGGAATCTCTGGAGGCATAATCATCCCAGACTTCAGGCTCTATTACAGAGCTATAGTCATGAAAACAGCTTAGTATTGGCACAAACATAGATAGGTTAGACCAATGGAATGGAACGGAAAACTCTGATATTAACCCACACACCTATGAACAACTGATTTTTGACAAACAATCCAAATTTATACGATGGAACAAAGAGAACATCTTCAACAAATGGTGCTGGCATAACTGGTTGCAGACATGTAGAAGACTGCAGTTAGACCCAAGCCTATCACCTTGCACACAACTTAAGTGTAAATGGATCAAAGATCTCAACATAAATCCAGCCACACTGAACCTACTAGAAGACAATGTGGGAAATACCCTTGAATTAATTGGTACAGAAGACTGCTTCCTGAACATTACACTAGTATCACAGATACTGAGGTCAACAATTGATAAATAGGACCTCCTGAAACTGAGAAGCTTCAGTAAAGCAAAGGAGACAGTCAGCAAGAGAAAGCAGACTGACTGGGAAAAGATATTCACCAGCCGCACATCTGACAGAGGGATGATCTCCAAAATATACAAAGAACTCCAGAAGATAGTTTCCAAAACACCAAACAACCCAATTAAAATGTGGGGCACAGAACTAAATAGACAATTCTCAATAGAGGAATCTAAAATGGCTGAAAGACACATAAGGAAGTGTTCAAAATCCTTAGCCATCAAGGAAATGCAAATCAAAACAACTCTGAGATACCATCTTACTCCTGTCAGAATGGCCAAAATCGAAATCACCTATGACAGTTCATGTTGGAGAGGATATGGAGAAAGAGGAACACTTCTCCACTGCTGGTGGGAGTGCCAACTTGTACAGCCACTTTGGAAATCAATATGGCGACTCCTCAATAAAATGGGAATCAGCCTACCATAAGATCCAGCAATTCCACTCTTAGGTATATACCCAAAAGAATTACATTCATATAACAAGGACATATGTTCAACGATGTTCATAGCCGCAATATTTGTAATAGCCAGAAACTGGAAGCAGCATAGATGCCCCTCAACCGAATAATGGATAGAGAAAATATGGTACATTTACACAATGGTGTACTACTCAGTAGGAAAAAAATGGATTCTTGAAATTTGAAGGAAAATGGATGGAAGTAGAAGAAAACATTCTGAGCGAGGTAACCCAATCACAAAAAAGACAAACATTGTATATACTCACTCATATGCAGATTTTAGACACAGCCTGTACCAGCCTACAGTCCACACTTCCAAAAAAGCTAATAAACAAGGTCTCTAAGAGACACATACTTGTTCCCCTGAAAAAGAGGAGAGTTTGGAGGTCTGCTGAGCAAATTAAGAGCACAGGAAGAGGCGGAGGGAGCTAAAAGGAGAGGGGGAGATGAAAAGGGATGCCAAGGATATGAGGGAGCAGAAAGTATGTGTCAGGGGAAGAATATGTGATAACAAGAATGGAGATATCATAATTGAGGGAGACATTTTTGGTTTACAGAGAAATCAGGCACTAGGGAAATGTCTGGAGATCTACAAAGATGACATCAGCAACGGACGAGAGGCTACCTTAAATGTCCTCCCCTGATTATGAGATTGATGAGTGACTTATATGCCATCCTATAGCCTTCAACAAGCAGCTGGTGGAAGCAGACACCCATAACTAATAACCGATCTGAACTGGAATCCAGATGCAGAGAATCACCAGTGAAGAGCACAGAGGTCCAGACCAGGCTGGTGAAACACACAGAAACAGCTGACCAAAACATCCCGGAACTCTTGCTCCCCAATCTGATAGCTGTAATACCAGCATGGGACTGATCCAGACCCCAGGAACATGGGTTTCTGTGAGGAAACCTCAGAAATCTATGGGACCTTCTGTAGAAGCCAAGTATTTATCCCTAGCATACGTATGGATTTTGGGAGCCCATTCCACATAGAGGAATATTCCCTGAGCCAAGAAACACAGGTGTGTGCCTAGGCCCTATCCCAAAGGATACAATAGACTCTGATGACACCCTAAGGAAGACCTCACCATCCAGGGGGAGCAAAAAAGATATGTGACAGATAAGGTTTTAGTTAGGGAGGTAGGGGAGGATGGGTGGGAGAAGGGAATTGGGATTGTCATGTAAAACAATCCTGTTTCTAATTGAAATTAAAAAAAGTTGAAAAACTGTCAATACCAATATACATGCCAACATGCAAGTCATGGATGAATTCTTATGTTATTCTTCTTCTCTTCAAGAACTTTATCATGGAGGGATGTTGGATTTTGTCAAAGGCATGTGGTTTTTCTTTTTCAATTTGTTTATATGGTGGATTCCATTGATGGATTTTCGTATTTTGAACCATCCTTGTCTTCCTGGGATGAAGCCTACTTGATCAGAGTGGATGATTTTTCTGATATGTTCTTGGATTCGATTCGTCAGTATTTTATTAAGTATTTTTGCATCGATGTTCATGAGGGATATTGGCCTGTAGTTCTTTTTAGTTGTATCATTGTGTGGCCTGGGTATCAAAGTGATTTTAGTCTTGTAAAAAGAGTTTGGTAATGTCCCTTCTGCTTCTATTGTGCAGAACTCTTTGACGAGTTCTGGTGTTAGCTCTTGTTTGAATTTCTGGTAGAATTCTGTAGTGAAGCCATGTAGCCCTGGGCTTTTTTTGATTGGGAGGCTTTTGATGACTGCTTCTATTTCATTAGAGGATATAGGTCGATTTAAACTGCTTATCTGTTCTTGGTTTAATTTTGGTAAGTGATATCTGTTCAGAAAACTGTCCATTTCCTTTACATTTTTGAATTTTGTGGAGTATAGGTTTTCAAAGTATGACCTGGAGATTCTCTGGATTTCCTCTGTGTCCATTGGTATTTCCCCCTTTTCTTTTCTAATTTTGTTAATGAGCATGCTCTCTCTTTGCCTTTTGGTTAGTTTGGATAGAGGTTTGTTTATCTTTTTGATCTTCTCAAAAAAACAACTCTTTGTTCCATTAATTCTTTGAAATGCTTTCCTAGTTTCTACTTTATTGATTTCAGCCCTCAATTTATTTTCTGACATCCACTCAGCCTTGGTGAGTTTTCTTCCTTTTGATCTAAAGCTTTCAGTTGCTCTGCCAATTCTCTAGTGTGACTTTTCTCCAGTTTCTTCATGTACCTATATTTTTGTGAGTTTATTTGTCTTCGTTAGGTTGGAGATTTCCTTCTAGAACTTTCTGTAGTGCTGGATTTGTGGATACGTATCATTTAAATCTGTTTTGATATGGAATATCTTGTTTTCTTCATCTATAGTGGTTTAAAGTTTTGCTGGGTACACTAGTCTGGGTTGACATCCATGCTCCCTTATTGTTTGTAGGGTATCTATCCAGGACCTTCTGGCTTTCAGAGTTTCCATTGATAATTCGGTTGTGATTATGATGGGTATGCCTTTATATTTTACTTGTGCAGTATTTCTTCACCTTCTTCTATACCTATTGTTCTTAGGTTTGGCCTTTTCACGGTGCACCTTTCTTTCCTGGATATTTTGTGTTAGGGATTTCCTGAACTTGAGATTTTCTATGGTCAATGAATATATATCCTCTAGTGAGTCTTCAATAACTGAGATTCTATTATTTATACTCACCTCATTAGTTCCTGATCATTTATCCAGCCTTTCCATTTCCAGCATTGCCTCATTCTGTGTTTTCTTTATTGTGTGTATTTCAGTTTTCATGCCTTGAACTGTTTCAAGTGCTTCCTTCACTTGTTTGGTTGTTTTTTTCTTGGTTTTCTTTAGATTCTTTAAGAGATTTGTTTATTTCCTGAATTTTTTGGTTTATCTTTTCCTCCATTTCATGTAATTTTTGCTTGTTTTTTTTTTCTTCTGTTTCTTTAAGGGATTTTCTTGTTTCTTCTTTAAAAGTCTCTATCATCTTCCAGAGATAATTTTTGAGATCCAGCTCTTCTTTCTCCTTTGTGTTGGACTTTTAAGATCTTGCTGGTTTGGAGTCCCTAGATTATGGTGGTGTTATATTGGTCTTTCAGTTGTTAGGTGTGTTCTTATTTTGTCTTCTTACCATCTCTTATTCCAATGGGTGCAGGTGGGGTCTCTTTACCTCCTCTTGTCACCTGGTGGTGTCTGTGGGGCAGGACTTCAATGTCTGCAGCTCTGGATGGTCTTGCCTCTCCTGGTAGTCTCCTCACTAAGTAGGGGTTAGACCTCGGTAGGGATCAGGTCTCAGGAAGGGTCAGGCTGGCAGATCAGGAAGGAAGAGTGATGTGTTTCCAGACTCAAGTGTTCCTCCATGGTTGGGTGGGACCATTCCAAGTAGGCACAGTCCCAGACAGATCAGGGGCAATGGGGCTTTGGACAGGTGTTCGGCACGAGCACAGGGTCACTCACTTTGGTAAGGCTCAGGTTGGTGGAGTGGGAAGGAAGAATGAGGTGTTTCCAGACTCAGGGAACTACTCCCTGGCTGGGTGGATCCACTCCCAGAGAGAACAGGGTGAATGGGGCTTTCAACAGGAGTTGGTCAAGGCAGAGGGTACACTCACCCAAGGATGGGTCAGGTTGGCGGAGCAAGGAGGAGGATGTCATTTTCTTAATGCTGTGTATTAGTCCATTGTGTAAATGTACCACATTTTCTTCATCCCTTCATCACTTGATGGGATTCAAGGTTGTTTCTAAGATCTGGCTACTATGAATAATGTTGTATAACATAGCTGAGCAAGTGACCTTGTGGTATTATTGAGCATCCTTTGGGTATATGCCTTCATATAAATTTGTGTTTTCCTGAATCAGTAAACAGAAACTTTGTGGTGGAAGAAGTTAAAAAAAATTGCTTACAACTTACAGATTGACTTACATGCTAAGGAGATGGCAAATAAAGTTGTAGTGTGAGGTCATGTTTGCATAGATTGTGTTACATTGTGGGTATTGTGTTCTACCTTAATATCATTATTTTTGCCTGGCAATCACAGTAGGATTCTTCCTCTCCATACCATGGGTCCAGCAAGTATAGAAGAGCTGAGAAGCACAGTTTTTTGTTTTTAGATATTTCTCTATCCAATACAAGTATCCTATATAGCATTTAATATTCACAGGGTTGTAGGTGACTCCAATCAGGCCAGGGACAAGGCCATGATTTTCTGGCACAATAACTAAACGGCATATAATGTCACTGAATACAGTCTGACTAAAAGTGATGTATCCAAGTAACAAAAAAATATTGTATTTACTCATTCATAAGGGTATTTCAGATATAAAGCAAAAGATACCTAGCCTAGAATGATGGGGAATGCACTTCTGTCCCTGTTTATCTTATTGATTGTTGAATAAAGTACTGTTTGGCCAATGAGGCAGCCAGATAGGCAGGACTAGGAGTCAAGGAGGATTCTGGAAATAGTAGTAAAGAAGTGGTGATGTGCAGGAAGTGACATGGCAGGGAGACTCATATGTAAAGCAGGGCAAGATGGAAGTGGGCCCCTTTTCTTTTCCTCCAGAGTCACCATGTGATCTCGGGATGATGATGTCAATGGAAGGCATCCTAATAAGGTAAGTCTTATAAAATATAGATTTATGGTAAGTAAGACTGACATAACAGATGAGAAATCCTTGCAATTGGCCAAGCAGCATTTGAACCTAATATAAGTCTCTGTATATTATTTTGTCCATCCACATGGCAGGCAGAACTCAAGCAGGTGTCAGAAAGATTTATAGTAACATAATGGTGTCAGGAGTGGGAAGACCCCATGCCCCAAATTTCCAGAGGAAGAGGGAAACCTGGTGCCACAGCCAGCCCTGTCGGGCCACTCAGAGTCATCGGGTCAGCTTCCTTATGCTTGTGCCGTCCTGGCACTCTGGAGGGTTGGACTCAATACTCCCAAGATGATAAAGACAAGTCCAGATAAAGAAAAACTTCTAAAGGTTTACACAACATTTAAAAATATATGTAGGACTGTGAGAGAAAAAGTAACAAGAGGAAATAGTGTAGCTGGGTGTGGTGGCAGACATCTTTAATCCTAGCAATCCAAAAGCAGAAGCAGGGAGATTTAAGTCTAGGGACAGGTTAGTTGGGAAAAAAATATTTACTTGTGTTTCCAAAGAAAAGGACAACCTGTGGATTCCTTCCAGACTAATATGGTTTTATCAAGCAACACTCCCTGAAGCAGTGACCCAACTGATCCTACATCCAAAACAGCCTTGCAGACTACAAAAACAAAGACTTGGTCAGATTTCTGTGTTTTATCATGATCCTCATGGTATAGACATTACCCCCAATGAGCAGGATGCAGTTTAGAATGAATGACGCCCAAATTCCCAAATATTGTTTATAAATGTTTGTTTTCATTTAAATGGGATTGGTTATAAATGGTAATGAGCACAGTCAATCTCTTTTTAAAAGAAAAAAAGGGAATCGGATATAGGAATGAATTATTGGCATTGATATGGATTTTGATTTATTGGTACAAATTTAGGGTCAATTTTGTATATATATATATATATATATATATATATATATATATATATACACATACACATACACACACACACATATACTCTTGTTTAGGTATTGGGTTATACAGATCTTTAAAATAACACACATAATTACATACAGGTTATATAGTCACCTATAATATTCAGAACTTATAGTTAGTTAGGTTTTCTAGATATACAGAGATGTATTTGAGATGGATAGGTATTATTCAATCCTTTAAAGACTTTCAGAATATATGACATTAAATGATTTAGGATTTTTCTGGGCAACGAGACACAACTGCTCTTGGCACACCAATTATGTCAGAAAGGAGGATGGGCATCGAAGAAACTCGTTTGGAGTTTACTTTCAACATGGCAAGTTTAGCCATTTGAGCTAGAAACTGTTCTTGTCTGGACTGTTTGTTGCTGCTTAAACTAAACATGCAGAACCCACAAGAAAATGACTGCTAAATTACAAAAGAAGACAGTACTGAAGGCTTCCTGCTAAAATGGACAAGTGTGCCAGACACACTCTGGCCTACAGTCTGAAGATGGATGCCCCAATGTTACAGAGGATCTTTGGGTGACTGTCCAGTTAGCAAGATGTCTCTGTCAATTCTAGTGTTTATATAGTATCCTCTGTGGTCTTTGATAGAGTTGAAGACAGATAGTTATGGTTATAGTTTTCTTCAGTTATTATAAAAATGAGTTACCCTTTTTATTTAGACAGAAAAGAGTAGATGATGGGGAATCATACTTCTGTGTATGTTCATCTTATTTTTTTGTTGAATAAGCTACTGTTTGGCCAATGAGACAGCAAGTTAGGTGGGACTAGGAGTCAAGAAGGATTCTGGGAAATGTTGTAAAGAAGTGGTGATCTGCAGGAAGTGACATGGCAGGGAGACTCATATATAAAAAAGGGCAAGAAGAAGTGGGCCCCTTCGAATCAGTCCACCACAAGATCCAGCAATTCCACTCCTAGGCATGTACCCAAAAGAAGCACATTCATTCAACAAAGACATCTGTTCAACGATGTTCATTGTAGTTCTATTTGTAATAGCCAGAAACTGGAAGCATCATAGATGCCCCTCAACTGAAGAATGGATAGAGAAATTGTGGTACATTTACACAATGGAGTACTACTCAGTGGAAAAAACAATGGAATCTTAAAATTTGCAGGAAAATGGGTGGAACTAGAAGAACCCATTCTGAGCGAGGTAACCCAATCACAAAAAGACAGACATGATAGTACTTCACTCATATGTGGATTTTAGACATAGAGTAAGGGATTACCAGCCTACAAATCCACACTGCCAGAGAACTTATGAACAAGAAGTACCCCAAAATAGTCAAACTTTGTCCCCTGGAGAAGGGGAAAGGGTCAACATCCCCTGAGCAAATTGAGAACATGGGAAGAGGGGGGAGGGACCTACGAGAATGAGAAGGGAAGAAAAGAAAGAATGCAGAGGTCATAAGGAACAAGAAGGTTTGAATCAGGTGTAGATTAGAAGAAAGGATATGTGATAGGTAGTGTTTTAGTTGGGAGAGGTGGTAGGGGAGGAAGGGAGGGAGAAGGGAACTGGGATTGTCATGTAATTCAATCTTGTTTGTAATTCAAATTTATGAAAGTCAAGAAAACAAGAAAGGGGTCCCTACTCTCTTCCGCCAGAGTCACCATGTGATGCCAACATGAGGACACCAATGGAAGGCATCCTAAATAACATAAGTCTTATAAAACATATAGATTTATGGTAATTATGACTGACCTAACAGATGACAAACCCTAGTCATTGGCCAAGCACCATTCATACCATATTAATATAACTCTCTGTGTATAATTTTGTCCATCCACGTGGCAGGCACAACTCAAGCGTGTGGCGGAAAGATTTATCATAACACTTTAGTCCAAAACTCTAGACAAGCTACAACTCTCTTACAGATAACGATGGAAGCAGATGCAGAAATCCACCACTAACCATTTTGCTAAGCTCCTTGAGTATATTCAAAGTGAGAAAGGAGAAATATTATGAATTATACAGTAAAGTCCATGATGGGGAAACCCACAGAATCAGCTGACCTGAGCTAGTGAGAAATCACTGGCTCTGTTATGAAAACTGGGAACCTACAAAGGACTGAAATCCACTCCCTTAATTCAGGTAACAATTGTGATTGACATATAATATATGTTCAGTGGCAATGGGTCCAAGTTCTAACTCTCATGCACAAACTGACTTTTTGATGTGCTTTCTATATGGAGATATACCATGGTCAGCCTCAACATGGGGTTATGGTGACTAGAGAATTTCCTTGGTCCTTCTTCAACTAGACAATAGGATAGACAGTATATTTCCTAGGGAAGGACTTACTAGCTCCAATGTACAAATGAGATTTGAGGGGCAAGAAGGAGTAGCAGGAGAAGAGGAGGGATTGAATTGGAATATAAGAATAAATTGATAGAAAAGAAAAATAATTAACCATCTTAGGTCATTAATACCTCTTAATATCAGTGGACATAATATACTGATAAAAAGACAGGCTAATAGATTGTGTATGAAACGAGGAACCCTCCTTCTGCTGCAAACATGTAACACAGCTCAACATTAAATGCACTTACTAACTCATAGAAAAAGTTTGGGAAATAGTTTTCCAATCAAACTGACAAAAGAAATACTATGGTAATATGATGGTACCCCAATTTGCAGAATGGTGTCTGTGAGCTTCCACTTTGTCAGGTCATCTCTTTCTGTGGGTTTTTCCAGCATGGTACTGTTCATTTGCTTTTCTGTCTTCCCTTTCTGAAACTGAATTCCAGGAGTTTAGGACATTCCTTAGTTTTTTGTGTATTTTTCTGCTTCCATCAGCTACTGGATGAAGGCTCTAGGATGGCATATAAGATAGTCATCAATCACATTACAAGGGAAATGCATTTAAGGTAGCTTTTCCACTCCTGCCTAGATTGTTGGGTAGGATTAACCTTGTGGATCCCTGGACATTTCCATAGTGCCATATTTATCTTTAAACATGTAATTTATTCCTCTATTAAGGTATCTCTTTTCTTGCTCTCATCCATTCATCCCACTAATTAATCCTCATGATTCCTCATGTTCTCCAATCCCCTCCTCTTTCTCTTACCTACCTCATCCTTCCCCATGCACCCAAATTTTACAGGAGATCTTGTGCCTTTCCCCTACTCCGAGGAACCATGTATGTCTCTCTTAGGGTCCTAATTGTTCCTAGCTTCTCTGAATGTTTGGATAGTAGACTACTCATCATTTGCTCTATGTCTAATATCCGAACATTAGTGAGTAAACTATATGTTTGTCTTTCTGTGTATGGGTTGCCTTACTGAGGATGGTTTCTTCTAGTTAAATCTATTTGTTTCATTGCTTTTTTCCACTGAGTATTATTCCATTGGTTAATTTTATCACATTTTCTTTATAAATTCTTTAGTCGAGGGACGTCTTGGTTGATTACAGGTTCTTGATATTACAAATAATGCTTTTATGAACATAGCTGTATGGATGCCCATGTTGTATGAATGTACATCCCTTGGGTATATGCCAAAGAGTGGAAAGGCTAAAAGCTGAAGAGGACTGATACACAATTTTCAGACAAACTTCCTTACTGCCTGACAAAATGGTTGCAGGAGTTTTCACTCCCATCATAAACAGAGAAAGGTTCAACTTTCTCCACATACTCTCAAGCATAAATTGTCCCTGGTGTTTTTATTTTGTCTGTAGCCAGTCTGGCAGGTGTAAGATGATGTCTCAGAGCTGTTATGATTTACATTTCGCTGATGGTTATGGATGTTCAGCAATTTCTTATGTGTCTTTTAATGACTTTATGTTCCTCTAATGAGCAAACTAAAGTTTCAAAGGATCACAGATTCAATATAAATCCATATACACTGAAACTCTTAGCAGAGTTATTGGTGGGTATCTTTCATTGGTGGATATCCTCTTTCTTAAGAATTAAACTTGGAGTAATAAATTTAACCTCAGAAATATCCATCTAAACTTGAGATTTCCATTGTTATATCCATTCTGTAAGATTTCAAGCTATTTCTTATTTTATTTTATTGTAGTTTTAGAGACAGGGTTTCTCTGTGGCTTTTGAGGCTGGCCTGGACTTGTTCTTGTAATCCAGGATAGTGTCAAACTCACAGAGATCTACCTGCCTCTATCTCCCGAGTGCTGTATATGAATCAAGGGTATTGTCAACAATAGTATCCTCAGAGACTGAGGTTTATAAAGTGAGAATATATAAATACTCCTGCTACAGAAGGGATGGTATCTTTCCAGGTATCTCAAAATTAATCAAGTTGCCTTTGTAGGCTCATGACTTAGAAAATGGAAAATTCTTGATTTATAAAATCAACTCCTCAAAGAAATCTAATATGAATCTGGAGAAAAGTGTCACTTCTTGGTGTTTTACAATGGAATATGTGAGAGTATGGATGTCAATTTTTTATCCTTCGTGTGATCTCAAATGATCTGTGTTTTTTGGCATCTATTCTTTAAGTTGAGGCAACAGAATTCTATTGACAAAAGTTAGTTTTATATAATTTTTACATTATTATGTTATTATACTATTCTTCCTTCTGTTTGTGTGGATGAAAAAAAATCCTCTATTTTATCCCTGGTTGCTCTTTCCATTATTATAATGTTTTATGAATATGGCATCCAAATTAAAAATAAAAAGTTATTTTGATTTGCAATTCCTTGATTGAGAACTTTTTTAAAATGTATCTTTCAGCCATTTTAGATTCCTCTATTGAGAATTCTCTATTTAGTTCTGTATACCAATTTTAATTGTATTATTTGGTGTTTTGGAAACTAGCTTCATGAGTTCTTTGTAAATTTTGGTTATCAGCCCTCTGTCGGATACGGGATTGGTGAATATATGTTCCCATCATGCTGGCTGCCATTTTGTATTGCTGAGTGTCCATTGCCATGATAGTATTGTGGGAAGAATAAAGTAGAGCAAAATTAGAGATACCATGTGAGAGGGAGCCAGTATAAGTATAAAGAGAAATCAGGCCCTCCGGAAATGTCTGGAGATCTACAAGAATGGCACCAACTAACCATCTAAGGAACAGTGGTGAAGCTATCTTAAATGCCCTCCCTGATAAAGAGATTGATGACCAACTTTATGTCATCCTAGCGTCTTCATCTAGCAACTGATGGAAATAGAAGCAGCTGATGTTAGTAGAAGCAACTAAACAATGACCTGAACTGGAATCCAGTTACAGAGAAGGATGAGTGATGAGCAATGTGGTCAAGATTAGGCTGGTGAAAACTACAGAAACAGCTGACCTGAACATGGCAGTGCTTTGGTGCCCAGACTGATTAGTGGGAAACCAGCATGGAAATGAACTAGTCCCCATGAATGTGGTTGTCAGTTAGGTGGCCTTGGAAATCTATAGGAGCTCTTGGAGTAGATCAATACTTATCTCTAGCACAGGAATGGACTTTGGGAGCCCACCCCACATAGGGGGATACTTCCTCAGTCTAGACTACATGGAAGGGCCTAGGCCCTATCCCAAAGGATACGACAAACAATGATGACCCCCATGGAAGACCTCACTCCCACTGGTGTGCTAAAATTGTATGGGATACTTAGGGCATAGTATAGGTCAGGGGAGTAGTGGAGGGAGAGGGAAAAGGAATTGACATGTAAAACAATCTTGTTTCTAATTTAAATTTAAATAATTGAGGAAAAATTCTAAAAATTGCAGCAACTAACATAACAAACTCTGAGCGAGGCAACATATGGCTTTCTGCATTTTTGGAAATGCAACATGTTGGATGTTCCTATATGGCCATCAATAAGCTAGAATAGTATAATGATGCATTTACTGACATGTATACTGTAGGATATTCTGAGTCGGCAGAAGTAAAAATAGTTAATCCCAGAGAAAGACATGTGCCTTCCACCTAAGTCCAGTAGGATACATTGTGATGTCATGAGTAGGTGTTGTAGGTTTAGAATTTGAAGATGGAATAGAAGTGACAGACATAATACATGTGTTTTCTGGCAACTCTGAAAAAGTCTCTCTGCACATATCATGGGCCCAAGAAACAGGGAGCAAATGAGATGCTGATTTGCACTCTGGGATTTTAATATCCTAAGGTATGTGCAATTGTACAACTTTTAATATCACCAGATAATAGAGGTGAGTCTCCAAATGAGCCTATGACCAAAGATTTGGGCATATCCAAGCAAATGGACCTATTGACCAACATGAGGGCAACTAATCTCACTAAATGTATTCTGTGAAGAACCTGGTTCAAGTATTTTATGACGAGATTATCTCTTCCATAAAAGTGAAACCCTATAATGCATTTTTTTTAGTTCTGTACCTCATAATTGAATTGGATTATTTGGTGTTTGGGTGACTAGTTTCTTCAGTTCTTTGTATATATTACAAATCATTTAGATATGGGGTTGGTGTAGTTCTTTTCTTATTCTATGGCTGCTGTCCTGTCTTGTTGACGATGTCTTTTGATGTAACTAACCTTCTCTGTTTCAGGAAGCCCCATTACTTAATTTTCAATCTGAGTGTCTGTGCTACTTTTGTTATCTTCAGGAAGTGGTTTGCTGCACAAATTCATTCAGTGCTACCTTCCCATTACTCTACTAAGAGATTCACTGTGGCTGGATTTATATTCAAGTCTTTGATCCATTGGGATTTTAGTTTGATAAATAGAGGATACTAAAATGGCTAAAAGACACTCAGCATTCATAGCCATCAGGGAATTGTAAATCATAACAACCCTGAGGTATCATTTCACAGTTGCTAGAATGGCTACAGAAAAAAACACCATGGAATGTTTATGCTCGAGACAATGTGTAGATAGGGG
This sequence comes from Cricetulus griseus, assembly GCF_003668045.3. Classification (NCBI taxonomy): domain Eukaryota; kingdom Metazoa; phylum Chordata; class Mammalia; order Rodentia; family Cricetidae; genus Cricetulus; species Cricetulus griseus. Next base: position 5,375,449 of record NW_023276919.1, on the reverse strand, counting down.
AACACTTCTATGTTGCTGCTGGGAATGAAAATTTATACAAATATTTTGGCATTAAGTATGCAAGTTTTTGAAAATTGGGTATCAGTCTACTTCCCCATCTAGCCATTACACTCAATGCCATATAAACAAAGAATGTAATGCATACAATATGGACATCTGTACAGCCATGTTCACAACAGCAGTATTTTTAATATCAAGAACCTGGAAACAACGAAGCTATCCTACGAGTAAAGAATGAATATAGAAAATGTAATACAGTTAATAACTGGAGTACTAATCAGCAAAAAAAAAACAATGAAATAAATGAATGGACTTAGAATAAACCATTCTGAGTGAGGTAACCTATAAACTGACAGACTAACAGGTTAAGTACTCACTAATGTATGGCTATTAGACATAGAGCAAATAGTAACTAGTCTACAATCCAAAACTCCAGAGATCCTAGGAACAAGTAGGACCCTAAGAGAGACATACATGTTTCCTCAGAGTAAGGGAAAGGCCCAAGATCTCCTGAAGCATGGGGAAGGAGGAGGTAGGTAGGAGAAAGAGGCAGGGTGATGAGGAGGGGATAGAAGAACATGAGGGATCAGGAAGATTGATTAGGAAGAAGAATAGATGAGTGCGATAAAAACCATAACTTAACGGAGGCATAATTTATAGGTTTAAAGGGAAATATGGCACTAGGCAAATGTCCAGGAATCCAAAAGGATAATCCAAACTAACTATCTAAGCAATAGTGGAGAGGCTACCATAAATGCACTTTGCCTCTAATGTGGTTGATAACAACCTTATAAGCCACCGTAAAGCCTTTATGCAGAAGAATACTTGAAAATAAACAATCACATGAACTCCTGGAATCCAGTTTCAGAAAGGGGAGAATGAGGATCAAATGGGTCAATACAAGGCTGGAGAAACCCATAGAATCAGCTGACCAGACCATGCAGGAGCTCATATACCCCATTCCCACAACTGGGGAACCATCATAGTACCAAATCAGCCCTTCCTACTCTGTGTGTCATTTGGGTGATGATGGCACTCTATGGGCCTCTGACGGTGGAACTAGTATTTATTCAAGGCACAAGAATGGACTTTGGGAGCCTATTCCCTATGGAGGTCTACTCTCTCAGTCTAGATACTCGGGGGAGGGCCTAAGACTTGTCCCATATGATGTGACAGACTTTGATGATCTCCCGTGAAGTTCTCACCATCTCAGTGGAGAGGATGGGTGATGGAATGGGGGTTTTGGGGGGCATGTAAGCATGTAAGGGAGAAGGAATGGGATTGGTATGTAAAGTAAGATAGTTTATTATTTAAATAAAAATGTATTAAAGATGGAAAGAAAAGAAAAAAATCTTTTCTAGACAGGTAAGAGGAGATGATGGGATATGTATTTTTGTATATATATTTCTCTTAGTGGGTGGTGAACAAAACACTGATTACCAAGTAGTCAGGTAGGAATAGAGGCAATGCTCCCAGCCCAGAAGAAGGCAGGGGAGAAGAAGGGATTTAGAGCCTGTGCAGACATGCCACAGTGCTGAGGCTACAACATACCAGAAAAAGGATAAGCCGCAGAATCATGGTAATGTATAGATTAATAGAAATGGGCTAATCATTAAAACAGAGCTAGCCAATGATAAGCTCTAACCATCGAGAAACAGATTAATAATATAACATCTGTTTGTTTGTTTGGGACAAAGAGGCAATGTAACTAGGTGGGACAGAAACCTCCATCTTCAAGTTTCATTTTTCATAAATGTCTTTCTAACTACTTATCATCCATTGTCACATATAATCCCCTAGTATACACTACCTTTCTGACTCTGTATTCTGGGAATTCAGGGAAATAATTTGTCAGCAACAGAAGGTTAGCCTTTATTCTGTTGTTAGAAAGGGAGAATAGGATATCTCCATGTTACATAGAAAAAAATTGATACAGCAACAATTTACTCAAGAGAGAGGATACAGTTACTGTAGGCTAAGTCTTCAGAGTTCTTTGTTGAGGGAGGTATCAGTTGAGTTACAAAAAGATGTATTTCCCATCAGTGATGCCGAAGCGGGCTCAGTATGGATGATCTCAGAATTTGGAGTCAGCTTGTACTCTTGGTCAAGGGGGGAACAAAAAATGCCAGAAAAGTCCAGAGCACACTATCGTCCAAAAAAACAATGGGAAGAACCCTCCAAAGGCTTGAAGCTGAAAGACACTTTTGACTCTGACAATGCAGTGGTGGACCTCATCCTTGGAAAACACTGACCTGAAGGGGTGTCTCACAGTTCCCAGAAAAAGATCTCTACTTTTACCTGCTCAGCCAAGCGTGGGCGGGGAGAGAGGTCACAGAGTGAGCCTCCTTGGTTTTCATTGCTCCAGTGTTGTTCCTTTGTTTACATGCAAGGGGAAAGCTCGCTATGGAGACGGAACCATGAGCGATGGAATATGAACCAGAGAGAGTCCATGAGCCATAGACTTTCTGACAGGGCAGGAGAGGGAGAGTTGGGGAGACACGTGAGGATACAAAGAGGATAAGAAGACAAGCAGAGAGCAGGGAGGAAGGGGAAGGTGAGAGAGAAAGAAAGGGATCAAAAGGGAGCAAAAGAAAGAGAGGTAGAGAGAGCGAGAGAGCATGTGGGGGTAAGGGTCTGTCTTTTAAAGGGGCCCTTTACACCTGCCTGCAGACTTACTACCCAAGGAACCCTGACTGGGCTGACCAGACTACCTCCTGAGTGCATCCTGCCAGGTGAAGGGGCAGGCCAGCCTGATGCCTGGACCTTTGATTTCCTCCTTCACTGATGATTAGAAAGTGGGGTGTTAGATGTGGCAGGTTAGTGAATAAGAACCTCGAGTTCTGGACCCTGCTTCCTGCTCATGTGTGTGTGGGGTGTTTTATCCATCTTTGGCATTGAACCTCTTTGGGGGTGACATTCTGTGTTGCTGCCAGATCCTGTAGTATTTGCTGGCTCTGCCCCAGTTCAGGATCTGTGGAATTCTCTGGAGCCTCTTAGACCGGGCCAGATGTCAGCAGTGTAAAATGAATAGGTTCAGTTTAAAAACCAATGTTTCTTCAGTCCTGGTAGTGGAGGGGAAAACGGTAATGCGTGAGGGTTGTTCCCAAGGGGTCCCAAGATGAGGAGGAAGGAAGGGAGTCTGGCAAAAGGGAATGTCTGTGTCCTATTTATTTAGAGTGAATCTTGGGAACTGTTTGCATGGGTCTGAATAGGCTCTCTGGAACTTACATGAATCCTTTGGGTTTGTGAAAAACATAAATTTTAGACATACTAGCAATCTATTAATGGTAGAAACCACTTGGCTGAAAAGCATCAATGTTTTTTTGAAAGTGTCAGATATCTTTAGGACAATGAAATGCACCTTAATTTTGCTATCTTGCAGTGGTTTAGCATGTAGTTTGGTACTCTTTCAGAATCAGACCAATAGTTACAGGAATTTTATCAGCTCGTTCGGAGACAGTAACCACTATCAGGATAAGAAAGAGAGAAATCTGAGACGTGTTTCATCCTCTCTGGAAGGTCAGCCTTACAATCCCCATCCATGAGAGCAGGTCCACTTGAAATCCGGCAAAGCCTTATACCTGTTGTAGACCAAAGCATCAATGTTCTTGAGAGAGAGGGAAAAAATTTCACCAGCTTCAGTGATGAGAAGAGTAGAGACTCGGGAGCCCTAAGCCACAGGCAAAGCCACCCACAAGGCAGGATGCGGCCTGTCAAGACCAGTCCAGGTACAGCTCTGTCGTCCCGCCCAAGTTATAGAGATAGAGATGGAGACCCTGAGATACAGTGAGAGATAGAGAGACAGACAGACAGACAGACAGACCAGACCAGGTAATGCTGCAGGCTCTAATCCAGGTTGCAGAGACAGAGACACAGCAACAATGAGAGACAGAGACATACTGATTGAGACAGAGAGACAGAGACAAAGAGAGACATACAGATCAGGCCTCAATTCAAGCATGGACCAGTCCATACCAGATACAGCTGCGAGTTTTAACCTAGGCTCCAGAGACAAAGACAGAGAGACTGAAAGAAAGTGAGCGAAAATGAGACATAGACAGAGACACAGACACAGAGGCAGAGACAGACAGACAAAGGCTCGGTGTAGGCTAAGACCAGTGCAGACCATGTACAGTTCTGCATATTCCCCCCACTCAATGAGGATGCCATCTCTGCCTAATGAACTCTGTCCCACAGCTGAAGTCATCTCATGCAAGCAAATAGCTACAGTCCAATGATCACTCATTATAGTCGAATAAATGGAATGTAAACATTGCTGGAAGTAGCTAACCATGGAATACTCACCTTTTGTTGAGTACTACTAGTGTTTTCATTTTCTTAGTATATTGTTGTCCTTGTTAGGGACGATGACATTCATCCACAAAAGTCATTGAACAGTTTATTTCCACAGGAAATGTAACTAGAAGGATCCCCTAACATGAAATGTATTTCCCATGGTCAAGACCAAAAGTGGCTCAGTAAGGATGATCTGAGAACTGGTGGCCACAGTGCAGAAAAAAAGAATGCTGGAACAGTCCAGGCATGATGGGGTCCCGAAAAGCAGCTGGGAAAAACTGCCTAAGGCTTAAAACGGAAACACACAAGTGACTCAGCACATCTGTTTGGTGGACCTCATCCTTGTGAAACATACTGACCAGAAGGTGTGTCTCAAAAGTTTCTCTGTCTGAGAAAAAGATCTCCTTGGTTCCTGCTCACCCCAGCATGGGCAGGAAGGGAGCTCACAGAGAGCCTCCCTGGTTTTCTCAGGTCCAGTGTTGGTCTTCTGATTACAAAGAAGGGGAAATCTTGTTATGGAGCTGGAACCCTGAGCAATGGAACGTGAACTATAGAGAGTCCATGAACCACAGAGTTTCAGACAGGGCGGAAGGGTGAGACTGGGGGAGACAGGAGAAGAGACTAAGTGGGAAAGAGCAAGAGCAGAGATCAGAGAGCTGTGGGGAAGGGGATGATGAGAGAAAGAGAAGGTAAGAGACCATGAGTGTGCCCGGGTTTGTCTTCTAAAGGGGTCCTTTACACCTGTCTGCAGACTTACTACCCAGGGATGCCTGGGTTCGCCAGAATTCCTCCTCAATGCAACCTGACAGGTGACTGGGAGAGGCCAGCCTGTTGCCTGGACCTTTCATTCCTACCTTCACTGATTATTAAAAGGCTGGTTGTTAGACGTGGCTGGTTAGGGAATAATTTCCTCAAGTTTCAAGACTGCTTACTGCTGATTTAGGGGGCATTGACCTTCTTTGGTGACCTGAGAAACCTGGGTGGGATCATCCTGGAGTAGCTGGTTGTTCCACTCTAGTCCTGGAGGTGAGGATCTCTCTGGTACTTCTAAGACTTGCGCAGATGTCAGCTGTGAAGAAGAAAAAGTTAAGTTTAGAAAAATACATTGTTTCTTAAGTCCAGGTATTGGAGGGGAGGATTGTAAGATGAGGTGGGGGTTCCTACGGGGTCCAGAATACATGAGTGAAGGGAGTCCGGGACCAGGGAAAGGCTGAATAATATTTCTTTGGAGTGAATAGGACCTGCTTGCATGTATCCGTTTCAGCTCCCTGGAACTTACAAGAATCCTTTGGTTTTGTGAGGAACATAAATTGTAGACCCTTTAGCCAGCAAAGCTCCATCCCCATCATCAAAATTCTCAGAGTTCTAGAGAGGGATACATTATGACCACAGTCAACGATGAGAAAATGAGAAACACTCGCTGGCCTGAGGGTCACACGAACATCCACCTACAAAGTCGGTCAAGAGCAGTCCAGACCATGTACAGCTGCAGGCTCCCACCCAGATTACAGAGACAGAGACAGAGAGATACAGACAGAGACACGGAGACAGAGACAGGAAAAGAGAAGATTCCTGAAACTTCTTTCCATTATTATAATGTTTTACAAATATGACATCATTATTAAAATCTAAAATTTGTTTAGATGTGCATTTACCTAGTGGCCAAGGATGTTGAGCACTTTTTAATGTGTCTTTCAGCAATTTATATTCCTTTTTAAGAAATCTCTATATAGTTTTGCACTCTACATTTTTATTGGATTTTTTGGTGTTTAGGAACCTAGCTTCGTGAGTTCTTTGTAAATTTGGGAGATTAGCCCTCTGTCACATTTGGAGTTGGTGAATATCTTTTCAGATTCTGTGGGCTGCCATTTTGTATTTCTGTATTCTTTGCCTTACAGAAGCAACTGGTTTTGTAGGGGGAAAGAAGAGTGGAGAACAAAATAAGGGATACCATCAGAGAGGGAGCCAGTTATTTGGTGTTTAGGAAACTAGCGACTTGAATTCTTTGTAAATTTTGGAGATCAGCCCTCTGTCAGATTTGGGGTTGATGAACATCTTTTCCCAAAATGTGGGCTGCCATTTTGTATTGCTCACTGTGTCCTTGCCTTAAGGAGGCTTCTGGTTGTATAGCGGAAAAAATAGAGGAGAGCAAAACAAGAGATACCATTGGAGATTGATCCAGTAGAGGTTTAAAGAGAAATTAGGTGCTAGGGAAATGTCTGCAGATCTACAAGGAAGACACAATCTAACCATCTAAGCAACGAAGAGGCTGCCGTAAATGCCTTTCCCTGATAAAGATGACAACTTGTATGCCATCCTAGAGCCTTCAACCAGCAGAGGATGGAAGTAGAAGCAGCCACCCACGAAAAAGCACTGAATGGAACTAGAATCCAGTTACAGAGAAGGAGGAGAGATGATCAAAGGGGTCAAGGCTCAGCTGGCTAAACCCACAGAAACAGAGGACATGAACAAGCAGGAGCTCTTGACCTCCAGACTGATCACTGAGAAACCAGCATGGAAGTGATCCAGAACCCAAGAATATGGGTGTCAGTAAGGAGGCCTTCAAATCTATGTGGCCTCTTGTAGTAGATCAGAACTTATAACTTGCATAGCAATGGACTTTGAGAACCCATTTCACATAGGGGGATACTCCCTCAGCAAAGACAACAGGGGGAGGGCCTAGGTCTTATCCCAAACGATATGACAGATTCTGTACACCCGCATGGAAGACGTCACACTCCCTAAGGAGCAAAATGTTGTGGGTTAGGTAGGGCGATAGTGGGGGGCAGAGGAAGAGGGGAGAGAGGGGGAACTGGGATTGACATATAAAACGATGTTGTTTCTAATTTAAATAAAAAATGAAGGAAAAAAGCTAAAACTACAACAATTAATGTACCAAAATGTATGAGTGAAACACCAGAAGGCCTTAAACCTTCACAAAAATGTACAAGAAACTTAGGGTTGTCTCCATTTTGGGAACTGCAGAAAGTGGGATATATCTAAGTGGTCATCAATCAAGTGGAATAGTATAATGATGCATTAGGTTACATGTGTACTGGACTGAAGCCATAGTTGGTTAGTGTGGGAAGCAGAAATACAAATAGTTAAAGCCAGAGAGAGACTTCTGCCTTCTGCCTAAGTTCTAGAGGTTATATTGTGAGGTCATGAGTCGGTGTGGTTGGTATAGCATTTGAAGATGTAATAAACTGTGACAGACAGATCCTAAGTGTTTCCTGGCAACTGTGACAAAAATCTCTCTGCCAATATCATGGGCTCTAGAAACAGGGACCAACTGAGATGCAGTTTTGCACTTGCAGATTTTAATATCCTAAGGTGTGTGCCATTTTACAACTTTAAATGTAACCATATAATGGAATTAACTCTCCAAATGAGCCTATGACAAATGGTTTGGGCATGTCCAAGCAACTGGAACAGTTAACCAAATTGAGGGTATGTAATCTCACTAAATATACGCTGTGAACAACCTGCTCCAAGTCTTTTACTAGTAGATTTTTACTTCCATAAGAAGTAAAACCCTATTGGGTTTTTTGTCTGTTTAGTTCTGTAACCCACTTTTTAAGTGTATTATTTCATGTTTGGGTGACTAGTTTCTTCAGTTATTTATATACTTCAGAAGTCAGCCCTAGGCTAGATCTGGGGTTGATGATGATGTTTTCCTATTCTGTGGGCTGCTGTCTTGTCTTGTTGACTGTGTCTTTTACCTTACAGAATCTACTCAGTTTCAGGATGCCCCATTACTGAAAGGTTGATCTGAGAGTCTGTGTTATTATTATGTTGAGGAAGTGGTTTGCTGTACAAATGCAATCAATGCCACCTTCCAAGTACTCTGCTAAGTGTTTCATTTTGTTTGGATTCAGATCGAAGTATTTGATCCTTTGAAAATTTAGTTTCGTCAACAGAGGAATCTAAAATGGCTAAAGGACACTTAGGAAATGGCTCAAGGTATTTAGCCATTGGGGAAATGTAAATCATAACACCTCTGAGATATCATCTTACACCTGCCAAAATCGCTACAGAAAATCCACCACTGAAATTTTATGCTAGAGAGGATGGGAAGAACTGGGAACACTCCTCTGTTGCTGCTGGGAGTGAAAACGTGTACAATCATTCCTGCAGTCAGTATGGGATTTTTTGTAACAATTGGAGATCAGTCTACTTCACAATCTAGAAATTCCGGTTTTTGATACATATCCAAATGATGTACATTCATACAATATGGACACATATACAGCTGTGTTCATAACAGCCATATTTGTAATAGCAAAAACTTGGGGAAAAAAAAAGACATTCCTCGACTGAAGAATGAATAAAGAAAATGTGGTTTAAATTAATCAATTTAGTACTACTCATAAAAAAGAAACAATGAAACAAATAGATGGAACTAGAAGAAAGCATCCTGAGTGAGTTAACCCATTGAAGGTAAAAAAAAAAAACAGCAACAACAACAACAACAACAAAAAGAACACAACATGTTATCTACTCAATAATATACGGATATTAGACCTAGGGTAAATAATAATTAGCCTACAACCCACACGTCCAGAGAACCTAAGAACAAGTAGGTCTATAAAAGAGGCATACATGGTTCCTCAGAGTTGGGGAAAGACACGAGATCTCCTGAATAATTTAGGAGCATGGGGAAAGAGGAGGAATGAAGGAGAAAGAGGCGGGGTGATGAGGAGGGGACAGGAGAACGTGAGCGATCAGAAATATTGATTAGGGGGAAGAATAGAAGAGAGCAAGAAAACTGATACCTTACTAGAGGCATAAACTATAGTTTTACAGAGAAATACGGCACTAGGCAAATGTCCATGGATCCACAATGATAATCCCAACTATCAATCTAAGCAATAGTGGAGAGGCTACTTTAAATTCATTTCCCCTGTAATGTGATTGAAGACTACCTTATATGCCGTCCTAGAGATTTCATCCAGTAGATGACTGGAGCAGAAGAATGCACACAAATCTAAAGAATGCCCTGAACTCCTGGAATCCATTTTCAGAAATGGTAGCATGATGAGCAAATGGGTCAACACCAGGCTGGAGAAACTCACAGAAAGAGCTGATCTGACCTAGTGGGAGCTCCCTGACCCCATTCTGACAACGGGGGAGCCATTATACTACCATAATGATTCTTATGTCTATTTGACTAGATAATTATTTCCAATGCTTTGATATGAAGTAGTGACTGTCTTTATGTTGAGCTGTGTTTCATGTTTACAGCAGAAGGAGAGATCCTCTTTTCAGTGCTATACAATCTAATAGCCTGTGTATTTTTTAAGTATATGATGTCCACTGATATTAAGAGATGTTAATGACATGTGATTGTTTTTTTTCTTTTTTTGTATTTATTTTCATATTCTTATAACATCCCTCCTCTCCTCCTGCAATCTCCTCTTCCCCCAACCTCTCATTTGTTACTTGGAGCTGGGAAGGCCTACTATAGAAAATACACTAAGTCAGACCTATTATCTAGTTGAGGCAGGACCAAGGAAACTCACTCGCCACCATAATACTGTGTCGAGGCTGACCAAGGTATCTCCCAGGAGGACGACGGAAAGGGCAAGGAAAAGGCAATGGCTAAATAAATCCATCTACACATCAAAAAATTCAGAAGACATCCACAAATCATGCTTGCATATTATAATGTAGGATGTCATATCTAGTATTAGAGCTATCAAAGTTTAAAGAATGAACAATGTGATCACTTGTACAAACCACATTCCAGCACAAATTACAAAGAATCTGGCAGTAATAAGGTTGTAGTCCAGAGAACAGAAAAGATAAAACTACCATTCTCTCAATAGATATCTATTTTTTAATGGCAACAGGTAAGACTGTTGTCTCAAAATGTAGAGATAAGTAATCTTTTCAGACATTTGACATGAAAATGTTTCCTACTGAGACCTCCAAGATTCTCCATATGAATCAAAGACATTGTCAACAATAATGGTTTCATAGACTGAGGTTTATTCAGAAAGATTATAGTATCTCACCAAAATTTTTTAATGTTTGAAGAAATAAATTTGAGGAAAAGGCAACGAGGGAGAAATCCTTCCACACATCAAAAATACAGAAGACAACCCAAAATCATGATTGCACATTAGAATGTAGGATGCCATATATAGTATTAGAGCTATGTAAGTTCAAAGACCAAACAATGAGATCACTTGGACAAACCACATACAGACACAAATTAAAAAGAATCTGAGATTTACACAGATTATACTACAATGTTCAGAAAACATAAAACTACCATTCTCGGGATAGAAATCTATAATTCAGAGAGAACAGGTAGTACTTTGTCTCAAAATATAGAAAGAAGTAAAATTTTCAGATGTGTGACTTGAAAATTCTCCTATTGAGACCTCCAAGCTTGTCCATATGAATCAAGGACATTGTCAACAGTAGTGGTTTCATAGACTGAAGTATATATAGAAAGAATATATAATGTCTTCTGCCACAGATTGGGTAGTCTTTTTCTCAAGAAAAATCTCAAAATTAATCAAGTTGCCTCTGTAGGCTCATGATTTAAGGAATGGAAACTTCTTCAGTTATAAAATATATTAACCCAAGAAATCTACTAGAAATGTAGAGAAAATTATCAATTCTTGGTGCTTTTATGTGAGCATGGGTGCCAATTTTGTATTGTATTTTCTCTGTTTCATGTTTCTACCTGTTTGTCAAGGCATATGTCACTGTACACACATTGTGCAATTCTTTGAACCCATATCATGGATCGAAGAAGCCACGTGAGCCTGAAATACAGTCTTATGATTGGATATTATGCTCCTCAAAGCAATATCCTTTGTATATCCTTGGACATCAGCATGCATTGAGGTGAGTTTTCTGTCAGTGAAGTCTATGGTGGTTTAAGGACTATGGGTCAGAGAGCGCTGATTCCAGGGCAGGTATGAAAAATTCAACTTTGTTTCACAAGAGAAAGCAGAAAAAAGAGCCTCCCATTTTCTTTGCTGGGCAGATTTAGCAATAAAGTAAATTATAACAAGCCAGGAATCGATATGTGTTATTGTACAAGGGAGGAACTTCTCTGTGTCCACTTCATACATTCTCAGTAGAGCACTGAGATCCCAGCTACACAGAGACACATCAAATGTCCCTTGATGAGCCAGGCAGTGGTGGTGCATGCCTTTAATACCAGCACTCGGGAGGCAGAGGCAGGCGAATCTCTTTGAGTTCACGACCAGCCTGGTCTAAAAGAACTAATTCCAGGACATCCTCCAAAGCCACAGAGACACCCTGTCTTTAAACATCAAAAAAAAATGTTCCTTGATATTTTGGGACTCTCTAAAACCTCTCCTTCCTGGGCCATCCAATGGTTTCATTATTGTGGCCTATAGTCGTGAAGTTGAGGCCACACATTCCTATAGTGAAAAGTTAGTTTTGTATAATATTTAGATTATTATGCGATTACAATATGCATCCATGTGTTTGTGTGGACAAAATAGCCTCCATTTTATCCCTGAAACTATTTTCTATTTTATAATATTTTACCAATATGACATCCATATTAAAAGTCAAAAAGTTGTTTTGATTAGTATTTCCCTGATGGCTAAGGATGTTGAGAATTTTTATGTGATCTTTCAGCCATTTTACATTCCCCTATTGAGAATTCTCTATTTCTGTACTACACTTTGTAATTGGATTATTTGCTGTTTTGGAAACTAGCTTCTTGAGTTCTTTGTAAGTTCTGGAGATGAGTCAATCTGTCAGATATGGGGTTGGTGAATATCTTTTCCCATTTTGTAGGCTGTCATTTTTATTGCTGACTGTGTCCTTAGCCATACAGAAACTTCTGGTTGTGTAGGGGGAAGAATGGAGGACAGCAAAATAAGAGATTCCATCAGAGAGAGAGCCAGTATAGGTTTAAAGAGAAATCAGGCACTAGGGACATGTTTGGAGATCTACAAGGATGACTCCTACTAACAATCTAAGCAACAGTGGAGAGGCTACCAGAAATGCCCTGCCCTGATATTGAGATTGATGACTAACTTATATGCCAACATAGAGCCTTCATCCAGAAGCTGATGGAAGTAGAAGCATACACCAACAACTAAAACCTGAAATGAACTGAACTGGAATCTAGTATCAGAGAGGGAATAGTAATGAGCACAGCAGTCAAGACCAGGCTGGTGAAACCCACAGAAACAGCTAACCTGATCAAGGAGGAAGTCATTGTCCCTAGAATGATACTTGGGTAACCAAAATAGTACTGATACAGATCCAATGACTGTGGGTGTGAGTGAGGAGGCCTTGGGAATCTATTGGGCCTCTTATAGTAAATCAGTACTTATCCCTATCATAGGAAGTGATTTTGGAGCCCATTCTCCACGGGGAGGATACTTCCTCAGCTTAGACGATGGGGGAGGCTCTAGGCCCTATCCCAAAGGATATGACAGACTCTAAAGTCCCCTGCTGGAAGACCTCACTCTGCCTGGGGTGCAGAAATGGTATGGGATATGTAGGGCACTAATAGGGGGCAGGGGAGGAACTAGAGCATATCGGATATATATCTAAGTGGTCATCAATCAGCCGGAATGGTATAATGATGCATTTACTTACATGTGTACTGGACTGAAGCCGTAGTAGTTTCCTGTGGGAAAGCAGAAAGAAACATAATTAAAGCCAAACAGAGGCTTGTGCCTTCTGCCTAAGTCCAGGAGGATATGATGTGAGGTCATGCATGGGTGTGGTTGGTTTAGAATTTGAAGATGTAATATCTTGTGACAGACCAATCATAAGTGTTTCCTGGAAACTCTGATGGAAATCTCTCTCCGTTATTCATGGGGCCAAGGAACAGGGACCAAGTGAGATGCAGGTTTGCAATGGAGATTTTAATATTCTTAGGTATGTGCTGTTTTACAACTTTTAATGTCATCAGACAATGGAGTTGAGTCTCCAAGGGAGCTTATGACAAAAGTTTTGGACATTTCCAAGCAACTGGAACTGTTAAACAACATGAGAGTACCTAATCTGACTAAATATACTGCATGAAGGACCTGTAGTAAATCTTTTATTATTACATTTTCTATTCAAAATGAAGTGAAATCCTATTGTGTATTCTCTATTTAGTTATGTACACCACTGAAATATAAAGAGTTTCCCTTTACAAGGCCTCATTGATTGTGTGGCTTATATAGCCAACAAACATATAACATATAAAAATTGAATCATTTAAACTTTGTTGGAATTTCTCTCAAGCATGCATAAAATCCCTGTAAGATTTTTCAGTTCAATATTTAGAAAGATTGGTACCCATGATTTTCTATATTACAGAGCCTATGCTTTTCAGATATTCTCTGATCTTTGGTAAAATAATGGGTAACACATGAACAGCTATTACTTTAAGAAAGTGTTTGAATAAATAAATTCAAGGAAGGGCACAGAGGGAGAAATCCATATACATAGGAAAAATTAGGAGGACATCACAAAATCATATTTGCATATCTATCCATATTCAAAAAGGAACATTGTGATCACTTGTACAAACCGCATACAGACGCAAGTTAAAAAGAATCGGAGATTAACACAGATAATAACACAGAGCAGAATAGATAAAACTACAATTCACTGTATAGATATCTATTTTTTAATGAACACAGTTAAGACTGTTGTCTCAAATTGTAGAGATAAGTAACATTTTCAGACATTAGCCATAGAAAAGTCTCCTGTTGAGACCTCTAAGCTTGGCCACAATGATTCAAGGAAATTGTCAACAACAGTGGTTTCAAATTTGTCAATACCTTGCTGGAGAACCCCATAGAAACAGGTAACATCATCAAATGGGAGATCACA